>NC_091949.1:29966704-30006704 GCF_041260155.1 Ptychodera flava
CAACTGGATAAAATTTCACAAACAAAAAGAGAATTGTCCACATGTCAAATTACATTCGAATGTTTGCCTAAATGTAGTTACTCTGGCGTGTACGAAACGTTAATGCATTTTACGATCAATTTGCTAATGTTTAATGCAGTTTTATTGCAGACACGTTGGCCAATTTGTACGTCAAGGTGTTGTATCATTAATGATTTAATTTTAGGATTAATTTTCTTCAAAGAACAAAAAAAATTTCCTTTGCTTTTGAAATCATGAATAGAATTTTACCGATTACGAAATAAATTATTTTGAGGAACTTTTGTTCAAACACATGACAAAACATTTAGCTACAAAACAGTTATAAAACTTTAAAAAATAATTTGTCAACTTAAATCTAATTCTTTAACCTATCATAACATTTAACGTGTACATTTGAATTTCAACAAGCTCTGATGAATTTATTCTGTGGCTAAATTATCAAGGTTCAGAGAGCCGCGAATCAGCAGACTAGAAATATGTCTATATGATAGGTCATGCCGATGCAAGCACAGTGTAATGTTACTAACACAATTTTCTTTATCAGCTTTGGAGTGCTTTTAGAGGAATTGTTTGAGAATAATACAAATGTAATGAACGATAGTAACAAATACACTGTGCACATGGATCTACGTTACAAATACCCCTGTTCTGCATACGTGTTGGTATGTTTTATATACAAAGATAAATAAACCACTAATGCGGTGTTGCATATGTGTCCATACACATGGATATGCTGAACGTGCATCAAGCGTTTTCCCCAGCGTTAACGACTGCAGAGTTTATAAACTCTATGTGATAGGTCTTTGAGGTGAAAAGTTATTTAGGAATCACCGTTTACAGATGTTATTGTAACTCTGGGCACGTTCCCATCAAATTAATCCGAGATGTAACGAATACAAATAAGAATTTTAACCACCCTTTTTAGTTTACCGACAATGATGATCAAAGTCTTTCATGAGGAATAAACGTGTAGTCTTGATTAGAAATGGCTAACAGAACCGTTGCCAGGTTGTATGAGATGTTGCTGGTGATTCTTTGCAGTTTTTGCAGCCTGCTGATTTTCGCAATGATAAAGGTGTATCACATTGTCAGCTTTGTCGGCATCCGCCAGGAATGGGCTTCAGAAATATCACCTTTTCTGTCTTTTGAAGCATTGGCAACACAGAAAATGATAACCTTGTGTGTTATTTATTTGTGGAAGTTGCATTTTCATGTTGACAAAATTGAAAAAGGTCGTGTTCATATGGCGAAGTATTGAATAAAACACATCATCATCATCATCATCATCATCGCCGCCGCCACCACCACCACCACCACCACCACCACCATCACCATCATCACCACCACCACCACCACCACCACCACCACCACCATCATCATCATCATCATCATCATCATCATCATCATCATCATCATCGCAATACATTTTGATTAACTTGATACCATAGTACTCAAATTGTCTTATATTTTCCCCATTTCTTTTGATAGCAGGTTGTTTTTATAGCCTTTTAATTTATTTATCTAATGTATTTATTCAATTGTTTATTTAAATTTTAATTACGTGTTGTTGTAATCGTAAGAGTAATTTACACTGGCGCTCAAATGCACAGAAGGAAAACACAAGGCATCAAGGGAAATCCGACGAAAACATTGAAAGGGTAATGGTTTCTGTGATAAATACTTTCATCAATGAAAACATTCATCGAACCAAAAAGCAAAGAATTCCAGGATCTTCGAACGCAGAACGATATTTGAAGCTTCTCTGTCCCTGTACATGAGGTAACTTCCGGAATGGCACATTCTATATACTCTTGCGCAGGTTTTGTACTGATAAATTCTACTACGGAAAGTTGAAAATATCACACATGTACTAGCGGAGCGTTTCTAGTCACATATTTAGAAGCTAAAATTGCTAGAAAGTAATACATTATGTCTTGTTAATATAAAATTAAGTAAAGAGAATAACTCCATTGAAGGAAAATCATAAGGCAGCTCAAAGACTTCACGCAAAGCTCTCTTCCGTAGAATGAAAAAGTTTATCGAGATGTTTTGATTTTGAATAAGACCAAAGGATAACATAATATTCTAATATTCTGGATTATACAGATTTCATCTCTGTTTCACTGAACAATAAACAACAGGTAGATTCAATTTACACGGACTTTAGCAAGGCTTTTGACAGTGTCTGTCACACACTTCTCCTGTACAAAGCCGCCAAATTCGGTATATGTGGTAATCTGCACAGTTGGCTGGCTTCTTATCTTCATCTTAGACGACAGAGGGTAGTGTTTGGTAGTTGCTCTTCAAAATGGTACATTGCTTCGTCAGGTGTCCCCCAGGGTTCACTCTTGGGGCCACTACTTTTTGTTATGTTTATTAACGATATTTCACTGTTAGATATTTCTGCAAAGCTCAGCTTGTATGCCGACGATGCCAAGATCTATCGCACCATCACATCCCTCGCTGACTGTGTCATGTTACAGCAAGATCTTGACAAATTTGCACAATGGTGTAACAACTGGAAACTGTCACCTAATATCAGTAAATGTAAATTTATCAGTTTTACACTTAAGAAAAGAATCATTTCCTCTCTTGATTACTCCATCAATGGTACCCTCTTCAACGGGTCTCTGTTGTCAAGGATTTGGGCATTTACCTTACTTCCAACCTTAATTATTCTTTTCACATCAATAACATTGTTTCTAGAGCCTTCAAATCTCTTGGTTTTATTAAGCGTCTCTGCCAGCCATTCAATGACATTTCAGCAATTATTTCTCTGTATTTTGTTTATGTAAGATCTATTCTAGAGTATGGCTCTGTTGTGTGGTCACCCCACCAGAAGGGCCGGTCAGAAAAAATCGAGAGAGTACAAATTAAATTTGTGAAATACATTTGTCGCAAACTCAATGTTCACTGCAGTAAATCCAGCTACCCATTTTATTGCAGAATTCTGAACATTCCTAAGTTACACAATAGAAGACTAACCCTTGACATGTGCTTTTTGTACAAAATAATTCATTCACATTATGATGCTCCAGATATTCTAAATCAAATCTGCTTTTATGCCCCCAGTAGAAATTTACGCAGGAAACCCCTTTTTAAACCAGACTTGTGTTCTGTTAATTGCAGAAAATTCTCGACAGTGCCCAGATGCATGTCTGTTTTTAATGATATCTCTTTTAAATGTAATATAGATATTTTTTCTACGCTGTGTAGTTTTAAAACTATTTTATCCAGTCATTTTAACAGTTCTCCTTTTTGATTCGTGTATGTTTTTTTTTTTTCAATTTAATGTATCGTGCTACTTTTATGGTTGTCTTGTACATTTGTCTTGTGATTGTGTGACTTTTTTGTTTCGCAGATCTGTTAGTGGGTTTGCCCGTTGATCTGTGTATCAAATAAAATAAAATAATCATTTGGCATAAAGGAACGCAGTCTACGTATGGGACCCATTCGTTGACCGATTGTGTAACACATAGAATCAATATGATCATTTCAAGATAGATATTAATCGAGAGTTACACTTAAAACTTTTAATGAAAAAGCACGCGAAATAGACGTACATTCATATCAAAAGATAATGATAGATCACTGTCGCGAAATAGACGTACATTAATATCAAAAGATAATGATAGATCACTCTCGTTTCTACGATTTAACCTGTTGAGAGTTGTAATCACAAGACATTTAGTTTTCTTAGCATTTATACGCATAGAGTTAGAGGAGATCCACTACACTATAGGTAAAACGACGTCATTTAAAGCTTCGTTTGCATCGTTAAGTGCTTTACCATGTGCACGCAAAGTCTGATCATCTGTGTACATATGTAAATGTGAAGAATCTACTGAAATATACAAAGCATTTTTAAAGAGAAAATAAAAGCGGACCTTTTGATTACGACGAAATGTATCGGCGTTTCCCTTACAGAACATTGCTGATGGTTAACCCCGTTTGGGTTATAGTAAAATTTATATTTATATTATATTTATATTTATTATTATATTTAATAAAGTTATCAATGCATTCACAAAATGTCGCTTAAAATTGTCTAAATCAGATCATATTCATGCATGTGTGTGTTTGTGACATATGCCACATGACCAACGGGTAAGTACATGGTAACTGTTGTTATCTTGAGAATTCAATGATAACAATAACGTACACGTAGGAACAATCCATCGATCCACAACTGTTACAGTAGCCCAGCCTCTTGAACAACGTGAATCTTTATCTGTCTTCTTACTTATTTATGTTCAAAAGTACCTACCTACCTATATATCCACCATGTATGTATGTATGTATGTATGTATGTATGTATGTATGTATGTATGTATGTATGTATGTATGTATGTATGTATGTATGTATGTATGTATGTATGTATGTATGTGGATGGATGGATGGATGGATGGATGGATGGATTTGCTAATCAATTTCACTTTGAGTCTCTAAATTGAACGTTTGTGAGTAAATAGAGGACAGTGACAAGTCTACACGTTTGAATTACAAAAAAATTCGCTCTGCCTAACCATAAATAACAATTATGTCGACGCACAAGAACCACCGATGTGAAGGATTGTTGTGTTTTTAATTAAACGCCTAAAAGCATGTTCAGAGATGTTACTCATTGGATTGAATGGAACAATTGATTCTTTAAAATCACAGCTTTACACACTATATAAATTGTACTGTCATTGTTTGAGCATAAACATATAATAATGATCCTGATCAATGCTTATTGTCAAAATTTAATCGCATATTTCTCAAAGGCTTAGCAAGGGTTATGATATGCTTTCAAGCTGCAGAAAGGACATCAAATGAAAGCATTCTGGTACAATTTTAACCTCAACGAGTCGTGCTTAACTTTTGTGAACATATTTTATCGAGATGAGTGATATCAATTCGCTTTCAATGTATTCAGTCAAAAGTCTATAAACAGAGCAGAATTAATGTTTTCTGCTTTGTTGTTTATTTTGAGACAGCATTGTAAAGGTTTGAAGTGTTGATTTAAAAAGGGTATACACATACAGGTATTAGCTATGATAATAATATTTAATAGTATGTCAGAACTGACAAAGTATGTAACGTTGACACAGGGAGCAATTTATTGCGTTGTCCAGTCTAACAGTGGCGTGATTTTATTCTCAAGGGATCCACGCAACGTTGACAACAGTTGGCCGCAACACTGAACCTGATTTGATGATGGCCGTCCGGTAACGGCAGCGGTAGAGCGTAAATTTTCAATGATAGGATAATGTGGTTCTGGGCACAGTCAATAGTGGCTGCAAGTCTTGTATGTCGTCAGCCACATACACCTTGAACTGCGTACTGATACAAAAAAAGCAATCATGAATCTATTACTATTATTAGGTTTTGTTGCAGGAAATGCAGAAAAGTATTCAATATGAAAACATAGTCGATTCTCTTTTTATGCAATGGTCATACCTTAAATTGTTTTGTATTTTTTTTTTCATAATTTTGTATTTTTCAAGCGACATCGAGAGATGCACTGTCGTTTCTGGGCCCCCACAAGAAATTCCAGTTTCGCAATGCATTGCACACCATGCATAAAAAAAATAGCCAATCAAACCTGGACTTTCTAATGTTGGTTTCAGGACCATACATTTTCCCACCATGCAGTGCACGATATATGTAACTTCAGTATATGCTTGCATATGGAACAAATAAACAACCGCGGTTCTTTGGCGCGGCGTACTTGACGTTTGTGTTGTTAAACCGATAGATTCTATGCTATCGAGGCACTGATAAATAGTCTTCATGTCGTTAGTTATTGGGAGTGGATACATGCATTGCAGTGCATGCATTTAAACGAGTCACTGTTCTGCTGCAGGAGTCTTAATCCTTCACTGTGCGCGGCATGTTCTCAAGTGTAAGATGAATAGCGAATGGACTGCTTGAAAGCCAATGCTTTGCAAAGCAATATCTTGTGCATGAAAGAATGTCCTTTTGAGATGTAATTTTGTATGACATGGTAAAAATAGATATATGTTATATTGTACTTAAAAATATCCCGCATGGTTAACATCTGTAACACATTTCGCAGATTTCTACAATGTTTAGTGAAACCTTTATCAAGATACCGACCATAGCAAATCTTTTGAGCAATCGCCCACGAGATCTCATTACTGGCGTCGAACCTACGCCATTTTCTATTACCAGATGAAACTTAATGGAACGATGATATCTGAAAAAAAGACGCCCTGAATGGGCAGTCTTTATTGTTAGCAACAATGTTTAAACCCGCTCTTTTTCGATGACGTGTAAGTTTGCTTGGCTCTGTGACCTCAGACGACTTTCAATTTGAAAGAATTGCAGCACGGATGTTGAGGATACGGCTTTCTTTGAAAATCATCTTTTGTTCGGTGTTTCTCATGAGCCCGACTGGAGGCGAATAGATTATTTTTAGGAAATTTCAAATAGATCTATTTTCGAGCTATCGCCAACATCTATGCCACTCAAACGACTCTATCTGCAAATCAAGCGCTAGCCTAACTTACTTTAGTGTAGGTAGATTTTGCAAAATTTTACGTTTCCGCAAAATCGATAGGGGGGGGGGGAGGGGCTTTACACGAGTATAGGCCATGAAAACACCTCCCGTGGCACCTCTTAATGCGAAGGTTGTGTGAACTGCAGCGTTTGTGATAGAGTCTTAGCGCCGAAGCTGTGATATTGGTGTCAACACGGCGGGTCACCGTCACAAGAGACTGTATTTCAATGATTTATTTCAGCAAAGCAGAAGGGCCATGAGAAGCAGAAGGGCCATGAGAAATGCTTGAAGGAAATTCAAAGAGTCGCGTAAGAGCATTCAATTGAGACGATATTTTCAAAGTTACATGACGGGAATGACCGTATACTTAATGGAAGCTTTGACATATTCCAGATCCAGCTCGGGTATTGGAGAATATTGAAAGAAGATGTCTAGAGAACATGATTGGAACTAATTTGGGATAATTTGATTTTAATATTTTTAAAATTTCTCAAAAGTGTAAGGTGCTCTTTAGCTGATTGTTGCAATATTACAAATTACTCATAAAACCAAGTGTGTAACTTAAAAAAGAAAGCAGATGAGCTTACATTTGCAGATCAAACAGACATTACTTCACTATCCAATTATCCCAAATTAGTTCCAATCGTGTTAGGGTGATAACAAGTAAAACTTGCCTTCTCAACACCAGGATATGTAGGTTGTTATACCAAGTAGAGTTACGGCTCAAGGCATTAACATTTCATACATCATGTTGTATGTATATAATCAGAAAATCTATGAAGCGACATAACTAAACCCAAATAATTTCGCCCTAAAATGTGTTTGATTATCTAAACCCATACGCATACACTGGCGAGTAATAAATGCACACATATACACACGCCAGGATTACTGTATAAGTCTTCTCAGAAGGCAGGGAATAAAAATAGCCACAGCTGCATGGAGTTTAATCACAAAATTTGCCACAACATCATATTCTGAATCGTCACGCCTCTTCATTTCGCATTCTAAGAGAAGCATTGGAGCAGTGAATTGAGAATTGCTTCTGATGTTTAGCGAGAGCTATCATTACAGATGGTGGTACCTCGCTAGCAGCTGAAGTCATTACACCACGGTCTATGTGAATACGCCATGAAAAGAAATTCACGCTGCGATGAAAATTTTAATCTAAACTACACCATTACTGTATAGTGCTGCGTTATTGGATGGTTTCTCTGGTGTCACATCAGCACTTTAGCAAAAAGAGAAGGTCGGCACCTCCACAAAATTGATCTGCAATAGTTTGAATAGCTCTCACAAATGTGTTTTCAAGTTGCGGCCCGAGTAATGTTTTGTCTTCATTTACATGCATGCGCATGTAATGAAAGTTTTTCGTTATTCATCTGGATTTCTTCAGCTATTTTTCAATTCTTTACACAAATCTGCCCCGACACATTTGACAGGTTGTAAGATTTTACATAACAACACATGCGTTGACAGTTTAAGGTAGTTGAGAGGCTAATAAAGTGAGAGAGAGAGAGAGAGAGAGAGAGAGAGAGAGAGAGAGAGAGAGAGAGAGAGAGAGAGAGAGAGAGAGAGAGAGAGAGAGAGAGAGAGAGAGAGAGAGAGAGAGAGAGAGAGAGAGAGAAGGATAGACGGACATACAGACTGACAGACAGGCAGAGACGGACGAATAGACTGGTAGAACTAAAAGCTCTCGATTTTTGTGGTGATTTCGTACAAGAATTGAAAACACTAGTTTCCTTTCCAATTTTGCATATTTGAATTGTTCATCATTACATATACCAGTATCATAGTTCGAGGTGTAGGTTATATAGAGAAGGAGTAAGAAACCAAGATTGGAGCGTAGGTTATAAAGAGAGGGAGTAAGAAACCAAGATTTGAGCGAAGGCTATAAACAGAGGGAGTAAGAATCCAAGATTGGAGCGTAGATTATAAAGAGAGGGAGTAAGAAACCAAGATTTGAGCGTAGGTTATAAACATAGGGAGTAAGAAACCAAGATTGGAGCGTAGGTTATATAGAGAGGGGGTAAGAAACCAAGATTGGAGCGTAGGTTGCAAACAGAGGGAGTAAGAATCCAAGATTGGAGCGTAGGTTATAAAGAGAGGGAGTAAGAATCCAAGATTTTAGAGTAGGTTAACAACAGAGGGAGTAAGAATCCAAGATTGGAGCGTAGGTTATAAAGAGAGGGAGTAAGAAAGCAAGATTTGAGCGTAGGTTATAAACATAGGGAGTAAGAAACCAAGATTGGAGCGTAGGTTATATAGAGAGGGGGTAAGAAACCAAGATTGGAGCGTAGGTTGCAAACAGAGGGAGTAAGAATCCAAGATTGGAGCGTAGATTATAAAGAGAGGGAGTAAGAAACCAAGATTGGAGCGTAGGTTATAAGTAAGTGATATTTTGCACCGCAACAATCCATTGTGACAAGCTTACTGGGCGACGTTTCCACCGTGACAGCGGTTTCAATTGTACGTTGTACCACTTTTTTTCAAAACATATTCTAAGCATACCTAGCGACATCCTTAGTTGCACTTTAATCTTTTCCGTCGATGAGCTGTTCAAGTTCCTACGCTGTTGGAATGTTTGAAAATTTTGGAAAATCTGTTTAGAGAATGTGTCGTCACGTATCCCGGACGCTCATCACGTTCTAGTCACCCGCCATTGTTGCAAAGCTGCAGACGACACTACGGTCATGTGACCGGGCACTTTTCCAAATTTGGTCAGAACTATTTCCCTAGGGAAATAGCTTTTCAAACAATACCCTCTGACGTCACTTTTGTCGATCCGATGGGGACTAGACGTATCTATTTTCTCGTCACGTGACGTATTCTGGCGAATCGCGACACGGAATGAGCATGTAGCGTGTTATAATAAATATTATTAATCGACTCATTCGAAAACAGCAACGTTTTAAACTATTCATCCGATCCAGATAGATATTTTTCACTGCTTATACAAGTTGTGGGAGTGGCAGAAGACTTTGAAAAAATGAATCAATCATTGCAAAGGAAAGGACCATCGATGACGTAATTTGTCATGACATGTATACTTCTATTTACGCTATTTAACGATAATACGAAAGACCATTATTAGGGAGCGTTCAGCTATTATGGCCGGGGTTGGGCTGGCAAATTCTTCCTGCGCATCAGTCAAAATAAGTGACCCCCTACCCATTGCACCAAACAATTGATGACCCCCCTTTTAAGATGACAAAAATTTCATGACCCCCCCCCCCCCACATTGCTTGAGTAAAGAAGCTGCACACACAAACACCTCTGGAGGGGGACACAATAGAATCAAAAAAAAAAAAAAAATTCTCAGATTTTTTCAAATAACCCTCCTTACAAATTCACAAGGTGTTAATTTTGCCGGCCTACCCCGGCCATAATAACTGAACGCTCCCTTAACTGTCGAAAACAAACGGAACTGTAATGTCTTCTAGCCTAAGTACAGAAACAAGGATTTCTGGAAATTTTGTGCGATTATCTGTCTACTTTTTCGGACAAATATTTTATCTGCATGTCTGCGTTGATCACGACCATGTTGTCAATCTGTTTGGTATTTATCTGGTGTTAATAAAAGAGCCCGTACACATTCGCTTCACGAGTTCAAGCTGTCGTTTACTCGTCTTACATGTACAGCGGGTCAGTCTATCGATTCTTGTCGTGCTTACAGAACGGTCATGTTTGAGAATGGTTGATTTTGTTGAATTTATTGCACCACTCTTGACACATGATCTAGTCTATCGGTCAGAGAGTAAATGTACTTCACAGATATAGTGTTACGCATATAGTACATTCCAATATTAGGGTGATAGTTATTAGTCATTTCTTGGTGGAAGTAATAGTTAGAGACTAATATTTTTTCTTTAAAACTATGAAACATTTGGCCTGGGTCTGTGCGAACCTAATGATACATTTGGGCCCAGTCTGTGCTTATCCGATGGTATTTTACATCGAAGTCTGTGGTATTAAGCGTAGACGGAGCACATGCATGGGTGAAATTTATATTTAAACATTGCCATGTAAACTGAAAAAGAAAGCATATTTAACTCGAAGACATAGTAAATGCGATATAGCTTTTGAAGGACACAACATATAATGACAGTGTATAACCGTTGAGAAAGTAAGGGGTTATAAGGCAGTAATGTATCTTCGTTGAATGCAACTCATCTCTGCTCGCCAGTTGGTTCAGTCGTGTATCTGGCGAATCGTCATTCACTTCTGCATAAATTCTTGAAAGTACTTAGCCAATTGGTTTCATTTAAAGTCTCATAGTTGTATTGCTTTTTTAGCGACCGGTGTTTCAATATGATACACGTTTTGAAAAAATCAGCGATGTGAAGATGTAACAGGCACTACACGACATAAAGAAAGGCAGATGACAGAGACCCAAATACATTTTGGAATAATATGGAATTTTTAAATTTAGATTTTTCTGCAGCTCAACTGTCTCAACATCATGTCCTTATTTCCAATATGAAACCAATTGACCTGTGTGATGTACGGTTTTGAAAAATTAGTTTATTCTAAAATTCAATTTGGCTTATTCTGTATTTTCCTTTTATTCGTCCGTTAGCCCTACGGCAGAATTAAATGAGGTGCAAACAGCTTGCCTCCTATTCCACACATTTATTTGTTTGTGTTACACTGCATGAATGTGCCGCCTCCAGTGTAAAAGAAGAGTTATAGACAGTCTATGCGCTTCAGACACGGCGCGGTTAAAGGTCCATTCATAAGACGAACATTTAATCACTTTATATGTAGGTGGTGCTGTTCCCCTCTCTTTTAGCATCATTTGCAAAAAGTGCTCTGCCAATATAAGTTGTTCTCAACAAATGCTTCATTTTTGTCATTATGTCGCCTGATCTAAGGATTTGAAAAATGTTAAAAAGGTTAAGGCTAACTTTGCCGGCTTACCAGATACGTCAGATACTTTAAAATTGGTATAGCTCTGCTCGCGGACAAAGTTGTCTCAGGTTCTCTGAAGTCAACTTGGGCTATATTTACGTTACTATGATTGCATCGACTTGCTCATCAACGTAAGTTAGTGTCTACGCGTGCACGCTCTTCATTGAGCTTATACAGTTTGAATAAGTTCAGTGGTTTCAGATGGAAGTATTACTGAATACAAAATAACAAATGACTATCATAATTTAACTTTATAACAAGACTGAACTATTTCATCAAACCCATTAACTCAAAAAAAATCGTTAACCTAAAACATCGGGTCGTAAAACAGAAGAGCAGATGTTGGTATTATAGTTAATGCAGAGATAATATTGCAAGAAACTGCCTTGTTTTCATGTGTTTCCGTACAGCTTGAAAGTAATCATCGCCAATACCATTACAGATCGTGTATACTACAACTGATATAGCTTATACACAACTGATATAGCTTTAGCAATGTCGGCATGGACGCATTTCAGACTTTGTGGAAGATAAGAAAGTCTGGAAGCTATAGAGACGCCAAAGTCTGTAAGATTAGAGAGAGTCCTTTTGGCGGCAAAGGAGAAAGGCACTCCAGGCTATTGCCAATTTGTACAACAACTCAAATGAAACATTAGTAATTTTCTGTCAAAATATCCATTCTGAAAGAATGTTCGCATGTATTTTTACTATTTTGACAAAATTTATTTTTCCTTTGAAGTCCAGATTAATAATGATTACCTTCCGTCATGCCCTGCGAAATTTCAAAAGAATGTATGTTTCTTGTGTTCAACTATGATTTCAAATCTTATCGTTAGATCAACGACACTGCTGAGTCTCATGTATTTGCATTAGACGTCTACGATACTGAAAACGCATAAATGTCAAAGAAAACAAAATATCTGTATCACGAATTTTTGCAATATTTCCGATTAATCGATGATTTGATTATACAGGTCAAACAATTCTTGTGGACAACCCTTCTTTGTATTGAGCAGGTTGATCTTGCTTTAATTTTATCGGTTCTATATCCAGCTTTCAGACACGAGTCCGGTCCTCACAGATATTTTCCCAAGCCTTATATAAATCACGAAATAATATTATAGACAAATAGTTTGCAACCATTTTAAACCCTATTCTAGATTAAAAATCATTATGCTCAAATATTGTCTTGCACGGCAATAATGAATTTAAGCATCATAAAAGGTTTCTTTTTTGCATTTCCAAACTATACGGAGAATGAAAAGACTAACCGCCATCGAGTGGTTCGATATAACGAAATAGGTTGATTACCTTCGTACGTTGACCCTTCATGAAACAAATTAGGTCATGTGATATTTTAACAAATGAAAACAGCACCATCCCATAGTGTTGCCGTAATTTTAACTAAGCAATCCATCAAAGCGATCGGGCAATTGCCGAGAATTCAGCGGCCCGTTAACTGGACCCGTCTTGTTCGTCGACTGAAAGTATATCGTCGAATCAGCTTTGCACTTTATAGCAAGTATGATGTCTATTGCCTTCCCTAGAGAATTTAGTCTTTCGATATAATAAATACAAACTCAAGTTATCAGCGATTTACATGTCGAACAGAGTTAGTCTTTGATGTTTTTGTTCACTAATTTTTGTTTTTAATGTCAACTGCCGTGTGGCTGTTTGTTCTACTTCCAAAAGCATGTTGAGATATTTAGATTGTAATCAGCTGGTCGACTTCGCCTGTACATGTGCATACTTCATTGCTATTGGGAACAAGAGAGTTTTAGTCCGTGTCAAACGTAAACAATAAAATAGCATTTTATACGAATAGACGCTGCGTTGAAATACTAAATAGTTGGTGTTTCAAAATTTCGAGGTGTAGAAGAGAATTTGACATTGACATATAGCGAAAAAATATCAAAATTACAGCAGCTGGTCCTGTAATCTGTCATTCCGTTCTCGGTTATTGTTGGAGACAGACATATCGTTTAAAACTTTCAGATACTATGAAGCTGGAGAATCGCTGTCCACTATTACGTTCCACATCCTTTATCCATCGTATGGTCATTGTTAATTGACATACGTTCTAAATAGGCTTTATATATGTTTTATTTTAAAGATCAAACAAGTTTGAAAAGGGATGATTAGAGTATATCCCTCTTAGGCCATTACAACCTCGTATATACCGAAATTTTATAGAGCAAAGTGTCTGACTGAAGTCACAAATTATATGTACTTGTCATGAGATTTCGTATTAATGCCATGGTTACGCAGCTTCGTCAGCGATGTGTGAAGTGACACTGGGGATTTGTTTAATAATAGAAAAAACGATACATAATTGCCAATGGAGATTTTTGATCTTTGCTAGATCAAACGGGACGATTTTAAAACGTCCTCTAAACTTTTAATGGAGCACACACGAATTTCCTTATCTTACACATACAATCGTTAACGTGGCTCGTCATATTGCTAAGAAATCTATTTAAAAGTATGAGAAATGAAAATGCATGTCTCTTAGTCTCATCATGTCATGATGATTCAGTTTGCAATTGAAAAAGCGAGTAAATGGAGATACACGGGAAGATCGTGTTGTTTCACGCATTTCTTGTTCAACTTCACGAACCTAATCTTATAGAACAATATGAACCTTTTTCTGAACACGTTGTTACACATTCTATAGAAATACTAGTACCTCCGAGTATATTGTTAGTTGAATTGTTCAATCGTTGGCGACACGTCTGTGGTCATCAAATTAGATGAACATTGGTGAACATCACTAGATATAATCGCTTATCACTAGGACAAGAAACAGTGTAAACAAGGCGGCAACACCACCAGAGACTTGTTCAATAACTGAAATAAGATTTAAACATAATTACATAATAACATTAATTGACATTAAATTCAATAGATTGACAGGCAGACAGACACAGACAGACAGAAAGACAGACAGACAGACAGACAGACATACAGATAGATAGAGAGGTAGATAAACACCTGCCCATCTACTCACCTTCTTTTACTTACATGTTAACATACATATATACATTAATACATACTTACATACATACATGCATACATACATACATACATACATACATACATACATACATACATACATACATACATACATACATACATACATACATACATACACAGAGACAGCCAGCCGGCCAGACAGCTAGACAGACAGACAGACAGACAGACAGACATGACAAACAGAGAGAGTCACTCAGACAGGCGTACGCACATTCAAACACTTTTACATTTATATTGGATCGCAATTTGTCTGCTGAATACAAACAGTTGCATGTTTATATAAGCGACTGTATTGATTGGTAGGCGTCTTTGTGAAGATCAACCGAGTATTGGCTGAATTGTCCTGTAGTCTGTTGGCACGTGATTGATAACTGAATGTGTTTGATTACAGCAAACCAGTCCACATTAAATATGTAGATATTTTTGTAGGCGCGAATGAAGCATTGCTTCATGTAAAATTGTCGCCTCAAGTAAAAATATTGTTGATCAGTCACCCAGATATTATTATTTGATCAATACGATATCCCTCTGAGTATTTGCAAGCGTGCAAAACACGATTTAATATTTCAGAGGATCCGCTCCAATAAACTCCTTGAACAGAAACGTACATGTCAGTACTAATCAGCATAGCTAGTTACGCCATTTCCAGTGGTGTGGTCAATCGGTTAATTCGCCATCAAATTCATAAAGATATACTGCGCCTCAGGGATACTTATGGCAACTCGCAAAATCCTACGACTTTGGCTATTGTAAAGCTTCTTTGGATTCAATATGATCCTTTAAAGATCCATTAGCTGTAACTTTTTTTATTTTGTTTGTTTCTGTGTATCATCTGCAGTTTCTGGTGTGAATCCCTGAATCATGGAGAAATTCCTAATATTTAGCTCATAAATATACCCTATATGAGTATAATCTGCATTGTTAATGTTCAAATTTTGTATTCAGGTCTGGAGTAGAATACATTTATCAACAACAAAAATGGTCATTTCGCATATACAGGCTGTGTTGGCAAGCAGGGCAACGGGCATTGGTCATGATGATCGGATTATAGTAAAATTCTGTAGCTGATACATTGAAACAGAGTAGTGAAAAATTAGTCAACAGTTACAGCTAATACCCCTGTAAATAAGTGTAACTTTTCACAGTCTTCTCTCTGTGAAAATTATGAATTTACATATTTCTGTGGAATTAACAAGTAAAATAGCAGCCGATTGCAAATCAGGGTAGGTCACTTCAAAGTAATTCGATTCTCTTATCCTAAAACTACAATTGTTTTCTAGATCATGAAAGCAACCACTTCAGAATCTTACTTTCCCTGAGCAAAATTTGAGAAAAGTATAAAACTTTTATTACTGACGTCAGTATCACCTGGAACGCACACGTACGTAATATAATGTTGGACGACGACATGAAGTTAAGTTTCCTAGTTACCGTTCTCGAATACTTTACTCCACTAAAATTGTGTTTTCTCCGTACCTTTATCTCCCTAACATGCGAGAATCGTATTTTCCGACACGTTTTTAACATTTCTCAGAATGTCATGATTCTCGGAACTTCATGCATGTCAATAAAACCCCGCCAAGACATTATTGTTCAGTTTCGAAGAAACTACAATTACGCGCAGCAACTTAAAGGTAAAACGCACCTAGGGGACAGATATTCGAACGCTTGAACTTTTACAATTATTTTCTGATATACCACTTGTTTGGATTCATTTTAAAGGTCTTAATGTAAGAAAAAATTTCACCAGCTTAGTTTTGAAATTCGAAAATTTTATTTTTTCCATCGAGATAACGCAGGGATGAAGGCCATCTTGAATTTTAAATATCGGTAAATCTTAGGTCATTTATTTCTCTAGTACTACAATTTGCACTGTGACCCCCGATTTTTATTCTTGATTTTGAAAGAGAATGTTTGAAAGATTTCTTGAGGAAAGCTGGAGCAATAGTTTAAGTCTTTCACTTTCGAGGCGCGAACTACCTTAAGGCTATTGTCTGGGCTATTTTAAAACACTAACCGTGTAGTACCTTGTTTTCAGATTTTGTCATCTTTTTGTTGCAGTAGATGGTAAAATGCAGTGCAGGGGGAAAACCGGATATTCGGTTGGCATGGCGACAATTTCAGGGTTAAAAATATGAGGAAATTTGTGGCAAAGATATCTATTGAACGAAAAGTCATACAACAACCGAATTTTTTCTGTAGCATTCAGATGTATATGTATTACAATATGAACCTAAATCTATGACTGTATAAGATGTCAATATAAATTAAATCATAGTCATCCCGGTAAGATTGAAAAATTAATAAATTTCACAACTTTCCGTCAAGTTTCTACTATGACATGATTGGATGACCTTGTTTTTTGAGGTTTATTTTGTAAAGTATTTAATTTCACATATGTTGGCTGATTTTCATGCATTCCAACCATTCTTTCAAGAGTTATTACTGCCACAAGAAACGAATGCAGTACAAAACCCAATTGTTAGGAGTATTGGATTGAAATGTTTACAACATAAAGGTGATACTCATACTTCATGCAAAGTTTACGACCTCAAAATAGGGTATCGACAAGTTTAAATTGTCAGTTAGAATTCTATTTACAAAAGCCTGGTTGTAATTGCTTTCTAAGTGAAAAATGAACTGTTAATTATCAAAAAACATTGATTTTATAATCAGCATGATAATGAAATTCATGTGAGATTCTTTACTTGTTATGTATATGGACACCATAACGTCTAATATGGTTTGTTTTCTGGTTTAATTGCTATACCTGAATGAAAATCTTCATATGCCTTACAGTAATATCCACACAAAATATAAAACAGAATCATTTGTTGCAAATTTCTTCCCTATTACTCATTGATCTGGCTTTTTTAGACTGCAATTAGTCTCAAACTCACAATTTCCACAACGCCATATTTTTACCTCTGAAAAAGCTGCTTCAATAAGCAAGCAAATGGTCACTACTTCATACATGATGCCATAACTCAACAAAGTTTTTAGGCAACCAAAAATAGCGATTTACCTGTTTTGAATATATAATTAGACTAAATAAAATTTGACCAGGAATCAGTGGGGAAAAAACGCGATTTTTCTCGATTTTAGTTAATATTTTTTGAAGAATGATATAGCTTATTTGAAAGTATACATGTCGAGGGTGACAATGAAGGAAAAAAATAAAATTTGATTTTTTGAGCATTTTGACCGACATTAGCCCAGACGATGGCCTTAACGCGGTTATAGTCTCACATGGATGGAACGTACAGTTCTTTTTCACAACGATATGCACATGATTTAAAGATCAAATATCAGACAGATGGCAAATTTATAGCTACGTAATCAGTATTTCCTCATGACAGATTATAGGGAAACAGATAGACTTGGTTCAAGTGTGTGATTTGTGAATGTGTCAGTTGGGTGAACTCGATGAGTGGGGTGTACGCGATACAGGGGAGTTTAACCCGCAATCCGGCAGACACTAACTCAACTGCACAGACTCAAAGGTAACGCGTTCGATCGCCAGCAAAACCTGACCTGGGACGCTAAATTTCAAAAAGTTTTTTTTACATGAAAAAGAAGAGACACAAGGAAAACTTTTAAAAATCATTTATTTTAAATTAACCGATATGAACCAAGTTTAGAAAACAGATTATCCTGTGTGCTTGTGGGCATGGAGCTCTGCATACCACAGTCTCCTGCTAGATTCAACTGTCAGCGAAATGTAAACTCAAATTGCGTCAAAAGAGGAAATAATGAGTAATTTCCGTCTGACTTTGAAGGTAATATACGCATGTCTGGCAACGCTATCTACAGGATTATCGAATGTAGGAGAAACCTAAGTGAGTGGACAATAGCGTACCAGAAAGTTCACACTGGCATAACTTCAGTCCTGCAAAATAATGTACAGCTTGGCATTTTGCAATATTTATCTTTGTACACACATGTTCTTTTTTAGTGAGAAGACTTTTTAAAGGTATCCATATCCATAAAATGCATTCTTTTTTATCATGTAACATAAAGGAACTGATTGAAATATATATACACCCTGGTGTATACCAATGAATAGTCCTCTATAAAGTACTATAAGAGACTACTCTGATAAATCGCAGCGACTCTTTAAGTCAAAATTTACTAGTTTTCAAATACGCTCTCTCAATAGCGTGCCTTGTTCACAGCGACAATCAACATGATCAACCAATTTCGATGGTTCTTTGTGTTTATAGAGGGCCCATACTTAAAGGATTACGTCTCTTATTCTGGATACAAGTCTGAACATTGTGCAAACCAAATAACGAATTTAAAAGAAAGCAAAATAGCACACAGAAGACTGCTTTGGAGGTAGGTAATGCGAATAATCAGATTGCATGAAACATAATTTCTGTAAACCCTAAGTCAAATAATGGTAATGGAAGGTGATGGACTGGCTGAATTGCTTGAGAATCTCAAACAGAAATGCCGCAGTTAATTTCTTGACTCTGTTCGATTTCATTAAAGTAACAACTACGAGAGGAAATTAATGTTGACCGCGTCAGCTGCACGAGTCAACGGAAACGTATTGCGTTACGCCGCTTATCTGAACTTTACGTATGGACTTCAATCATTATCCAAAGAAGCCAGCGATCCTTGCACATGCCGCATGGAAGACTGCCATCTTCATGAAATCAGGGATGTGCACTGTTCGTTTAGTTTTGTCACCTTTTGGCTGTCCGTTTGCACAGAGAAATATATTAATACGATTGAAACCAATGATTTGCAAAGCATTGATTTTGAGCAGAGAGTCGAATTTACGATTAAAAGTTACCTATACGAGAGTTATCAAATCTTTCGTACCAATTTGCGTTTGCGAAATGTACATGCAAAATCAATTGTGTTCATCATGTTTTTGACCAATCAGAAAATCTGTACTATTTTTGCCTTGTCTTTTTTTAAAGTTTACCAGTCTGAAGCAAGGCAGCTAGAAATGTGTGACAATTTACGAAACAGGTGTCGCTAATCCTCTGATAAGGCGAACACTAATGCAAGGCTAACAAAAACAAGTCATCACACCCAAACATATGGCAGCTTAATGTGTATGACGCACAACAAACTGGCCTCGCTGAACGAATTGTATGATCACTTATTGCCTTACGTTGTGATTTTGAAGCATGAGCGAAGAAATATTAGCGAATGAGAGAATGAACGACTATATAGCTTACGAGGTGTTGCATTTGATTGATAGCCAAGATTTGACAACATAAAACTTTGACGGGATATGGTGGAACATACTTTTTATTACTATATGGCTGTAATGTCTGGAAATCAGAAGAAAGCCCATTCTCTGTGTTGTGTCACTCTATTCAATTTCATCACAGTGCTATCATTTGTGTGTCGATGATCAAAGTTTCCATTGAATTTTGAGCATTGCCCAATGGTCTCGCTTGGTGCACATATATGCCCTTTTTTGCGATGCATATATTATATTATATATGTGTGTGAGTGTGTGTCTGTGTGTCTGTGTCCGTGTCTCCGTGTGTGCGTGCGCATGCACATATGATTTTTATCAAACGATAGAAAATAACAGTTTTTCATCGCCTTTATACAATATTCATGTTCTTAATTAAACTTTGTTCATTAGTTTTGACATCAATAACACTTCTATAATTAACGAAAAATATATTGATTGAAAAAAAAATTAATTTATGTACAAAACTTTGATTGGTTTTATCGATTTATATTGTTCTAATGAAATAATACTCTAATTATATTATAACATATTACATTATGACATATTAGAACGTTGATTGCCCCGGTTTTTCATGTGGCGAAAATGACAAATAGCTGAGGGCGGATCTTTTGATCCAATTGACCAATAAAGACGGATTTATGAGCCGTTGTTGTGTCTCTTTTGTCGTCTAAAAGTCAATTAATTACGACAGTATCATCGCTTTAATTTAGAGACCTTATTAATGACAGGATACCATCATAACAACTTTGTTATCTTGGTTAATAAAATCTAAGGCTTCAAATGAGGGTTTTCAGTTTGTTGGGCATCAAGTGGAAGTTTCCCCTTTTTCCTTTTCAATTTATATTATCACTGCAATAAAATCATAAATTGAAACGTGAATTCGGTAAAATATTTTTAACAACCTGGTTCTTCATCCCCTTTGCAAAACAACAGTCAATTAATAAACCACACAATTAAAGCAATAGAACTATGCAACGCTGAGATGGGTTGATCATTTTTTCTGATAAAACAAGTCTCTGAAACCAAGAGAAATTATTACAATGAAGCCAAATAACACAATAAGGATACTTACGAACTGCATGTATGAGACAAAGGGACACATGAATTGGCCAAATATCCAGTCCTTGGTCACGGGAACAGTAGTCGTTGTTATGCCGCAGAACACTAGAAACATTATATCGGTCCAGGCCAGGCTGACTATGTACAAGTTAGTAACGCTTCTCATCTTTCTGTTCTTAAGAACGATGAAGATGACCAATGAATTTCCAATGATTCCCACCACAGATATCAACGCCATGGAAGTGGCCAGCAGAATCTTGTCAAAGCTCGCACTCCAGTAATGTTCTCCAGTGGTGCTATTAGCGCTGCTGTTCGACCAATTGTAAGACATGTTGTCTTCCTGGATGAGAATAGTCTTGGGAGCGACTGTGAAAACTTCTAGTGGTTAGGACAGCGTTCTGTTTTGAGTTTTAAGTTTCAATTATCCATTAGCAGTGTCTATCGTTCAAGCCCAAACGTTGATTTTGAACTGAACGGAGGGATTGAATATTCGTGACGATCACAGGATTATTACAGTGGTAAACTCATCAACCGTAACTTCGAAGATCTTGAGTGTAGTTGAAAATCTTTACACCTCGATTGTCTACGTCTTTTCAAATCGAGCTGAAAGTCGATACTTCATTAGCTGCTCTCTCCAACGACGATGTTACCAGCGAGTGTCGTGTTTTCCGTTCTGCTGCATTCAGGCAAGCTTTGCGCGACAGAGCTCCTTGGTTACGTTACAGTATTCACTTGGCGATAAATGAGGGATACACACGCTACACTTGATATTCGCTGCGTCGAGGAATCTAGTGCCGTCTTTGGAGTTCAAGCGACACCTTCCATTCACCTGCAAGGAATGGAGAGATATGGCACAGAGAGAGTGATTTATTGTACCATGTATACACCTCTACGTAGCTATGATTGGATACCTGGTCTGTGATGACATAAGCACAACCTCTAAAGTCTCCAATGTACACTACGAATAAAAAGCATAATAAAACTTCAGTAAACGTTTTCTGTACCGCTAAACTCCTGCTGTGTCGTGACCGTCGGCAGTATCAATCAATCAAAACTAAATGATGAGGTGTGACTTCTACTGAACTCATTTGAATATTAAAATTTGAAGGTTCCCTGCATTTCAGCTATGGGCGTGTATGGAAAATCCTCAGTGAAAAGGCGCCTGCGCACTGGAACAAATGTTTCTGACAGGCCTACAGATCGATGTGTCGGTCGGTATGTATGTATGTATGTATGTATGTATGTATGTATGTATGTATGTATGTATGTATGTATGTATGTGTGTATGTATGTATGTATGTATGTCGGAAATAGATTCGTGTGGCTGTGAAATATTTTTCGTGCGCTTGTTTCTCTTGCCTTGTGGAAATTGTTACGTATATTCATTTATCTAAATTGTTCACGAACAAAATCTCCGTGGTGATACGACGCTGATACAATGAAATTTTCGATAAAAGATGGACAGATATTATATTGATCAACCTATTTCAGTTGGAAAGGTTAATCTACACCAGCTCTCTGATTCTATTACCATAGCGGTACCGCTAAAAAGTGACTTTTTTGCTCGAACACGTGAACAGCGCTTGCATGCCGAGGCGCTGGTTTTGCTTTCCTTTTCCTTAGACAGAAACTCAAGGTTTACGGACTAAATGAGATGACGAACCATTCTAGGAAATCAATTCAGAGTGATTACTGCGTGACAGTATCGTTATGAGTCGACAAGGTGTCTGGTCAGAGAAGAATACTTTATCAACAAAGAGAATTATCTCCCGTGACTTCCGATAACCATGTACAATATCACCACTGAACAATATCAACTAATCACGCCTCATTGTAGTTGAAGCGACATCACTGTACGGCGATCGATAAAGAATTTATATTCTCTCATCATCAGATAAGCTAGGCTGTAATTATATTCGGCTTTGCCTTATCGGCTACTTCGTTTCGCTGAAATTCATACGGGTTATTGACAACAAAGCTACCGTTTGCAATCCACTTTTTGTGGATTATGACGACAAAAGTCAGTCAATATTAGTAAGTTTAAGTAAAGTGAATACACAGCACATGACAGATCAGTATCAATCCAATCTTATTGTACTTTCTACTACCAGATACATGATTTGTTGTCCACTACTTCAATGTTGTGTTAGATCTGGTAACTTAGAACACTCTGCTACCGACTGACCGTGATAGACCATCATGATAAATTTCTGAAAACGCAAGGCTTTCCCTTGTGTAATCATTTCAATCAAGATTACTCAACACATCTGTTTGTCTCTCAAGCAAAAACGTTTTTCGCAGATGTAACGTGACCTGGCAGACAGATATGTGTTGTATCCCGTACGCAAATCCAATAGGATAACATTAGCTTCTCTTTGTCACTTCTTTTTCATTTCACAACAAAAACTCCGTGAACAGTTCTGTGTAGTGTACGGGTTGTCTGATTTTTGTCTACTCTGTAAGGAGCCTTCACTAGTATTCTACACAGTGCTTCTCAGGACATTTCTTGAATTTAATACGCAGTAACTCTTACCCGAATAGATTTGTCGTCATCTCCTTCTGAAAAATTATGCCTAAATGTTTAGGCAGCTGCATAGGAATCGGAAAACGATTTATTCAACTCTCTGCAATATAATTTTAGTTTTAATACTCTCACTTGTGTCAGTCTATTGAAGGTGTTTCTTGAAGCTGTCAATGTCTGATCATGACCTTGATTTGAAATTTGCGTTGTTTTTTCATCCCTGATTTTGTTTGCATCGTTGATTTGTCAAAGTGAATTAAGTAAGGGACATAAATATTCTGCTATGTAGAGAATTAAAATGGATGCATATATATATTTATGCAGTGAAGATTCATACTCAATTCTCCTATGAACAACTTGCATTTTTACACGACTTGAACAGCTGACGTGTGAGTCAACAATCTACGGACAGACGAGCGATGATCTGAAAAAAGAGTGCTCTGTCAAAGACACAGTTGGAAATACGTCAACGTCATCACGAGGTGGAAAAATATTATTAAAACTTCTAAAGGATATTTAGGTCGAAAATCAATCACAAATGACACCATTACAATGTTTACAAATGTAGATCAGTTGCTGAAATAAAACATTGTGATAACAAAAGGAAAAACGTGTAGAATTCTCTCGTTTTTATAACCGCTACAAATTCAATTATCCTAAAGAAGTTCGTATCTTGTAAAAAGTAACGGCCTATATCTCATCAAGGTCACGTGACCACCAAAAATTGTCTTCCAATTAGGGTTTCACAGCTAGACGTGATGTATCGGAGGATGTCAAGGACAAATTATTTTAAGAAGGATGTTGTCCATTTTTTGAGAGTAGCCTCGCCTTGTCGCTAAATATAAAACATTAATGGACGTTTGGGAGAAACAAGTGCGATTATTAAGACATGGTTGAAGGACAGGGAGATTATTATGTCAAATCAAACAGAAATAAACGATGACTAGAATGTGTGAAATATAATACTAATTTACAGAAAATTGAGTCTAAAGATTACTCTTAAAGAGCACAGAAAACGGGCTGATAAAGAGAGAAATTATCACGACCGGATGAAAAGCAGAGTGTTATCGAAGCTGCATGTCACGTCCTATAGCGCCATGCTTGTTCATTTCAGTAGATTTTGGAAGCTGGCAGTCAACAGGACTTCTCCTTGACATTTTTTTCTGCTCTGAGATTGGCTATTTTACAGAATGGTGCGAGGAACTATGTGGCATAATTAAAGAGTGTCATGAAATGAATTCGTTGGAAGCAATTCTGTCATGCAGCGGCTGTATTTTCAGCATCTCGTTGAACACAGGGACGAAATGCTAGACCGTGATTGATAACTCTACGCTATTTCATCAATGATTGAGTTTATCTACCCAAGAATTTATGCATTTTTTCATTCATAGATAATCAAGATGGAGTACAGAGCTGCACTGCAGAGACTTGAAAGAGTCGAGGATAAAGATTGAAATAAATACAACTGCTGTCATCAACAGTAGCAAGCCAGACTAGACTGCACGTCAGGGATTTAGTGAATGGGCTAAAAATAACAAAAGTGGGACAGTTGATACCGATACCGGGATACAAATTTATTCACTGTCTGGTCATCAGAGATCCTCAGAGAAGAGCTCACTGAGGCACTTTGATGTTTTCCGTTCAACTTTGAATAAGGGCATGAAAAGAACCCCACACGGGTGATATCATTCGCCATGATAGTTTTTCTACTTTTTACCGCTGAGAGAAATAAACCGCGCCAAACAGTCTATCAGGCACGTCAATTCATTTCAGATCATTATCTATTCTCACGCTTCATGCGAACCGTAA
The DNA here is from genome assembly GCF_041260155.1 of Ptychodera flava. Lineage (NCBI taxonomy): Eukaryota > Metazoa > Hemichordata > Enteropneusta > Ptychoderidae > Ptychodera > Ptychodera flava. Next base: position 29,991,789 of record NC_091949.1, read on the forward strand.
AAAACCAAAAGAAATATATTGAAACGATGATCTGCATTTTGTCGTCCTTTTGCAATGGTTGCTAAATTATTGAAATGGACTTCTGTATATACAGAGACGTGAAAAATGCCATCTCTCAGCCAATAGAAAAGAGGATGCAGTTAATTTTAACGAGGAGACCACGCGTTTGAGGTAACACTGCTTGAAAGAGAATAAATTTTTCATCTAAGCTATTTTGATATTTCGAGCAGAATCAAACCCACTGCTTTAGATATATCGTTATTTGAACTCAATTTCATCTGCAGAAAATGATATTAAAGAATGCTTGGTTTTCAGATTTTTTGCTTGTATTTTTGTTTGTTTGCATATCTTACCAGATAAGAATATAGTTTAGCAGATAAAACCTTCTTTACTGAATTCACAAAACCACTTATTTTTTCTTAATTTGCTAGCTTGACCGGTAGTGATGCGATAACCTGTGACCATGGCAATGACCCCGAGGTCAGAAAAATGGTGTTACGCAAGGAAGAAACACCAGTGAAAGTATGCTCTTTGGCGTATCAGGGACGTAGCAACAGTTGCTAGGATCCTAAAAGCACCGAGGAAAAATGCTTGAATGTTATCTTACTTCAATGACAGTCCATCTGTGTTTCGCAAAATATTTTACTGGGTACGGTTTGTTGCCAGCAGCATTCAAAGACAACAACAATAGACACGTGTCTACAGGGCACATTATGGTATTACGAAATCCCTCTGAAGAAATGGAAGGAACAGTTACTTACAATAGTTCGAGTGAAAGTGATGGAAATGTTTTGAAAACAAAATGATATATGTTCTATTGTGCTTCTTTTGCAGAAACTCCTAACTATAGTAACTCAAAGCATTCGGAAAACTACGCAAACATAACTAAAATGAAGGGACAATCAACGCGTCACTCGATCTTTATTTTCCATAAAAATCTACTTTCAGAAAAAGGTCCTCAACTTGAGAAGTCTTTTTAGATAAACACGGCACATAATGTTAATATAGTGGTGTACATGCAGGCAGGGCATGCGCTCCGTTATTCGTCGGTTTGCTGGGGCTGTGTTGCCAACGCATGTTTAATGCAGAAGACGGAATAGCTAGCTACGTGATTGCTCAACAAATGAAGGGACTTCTCGAATCATTGCCATCAAACCTACTGGTGGTTTCTTCTTGTTCCAAATTCTTGCAAAAGTTTCATTCTACCTCGAAAAGGCCTAGAAACTTTCTCCAAAACTTTTTTCTGTTGATTTTGTTCAAAGTATATGACACGACAGCCTCCTAAGCTTATAACACACATGTAATTTTAATGCAAAATTGTAATATATTTTGTGATTGTATTATTCCACGAAGATTTCACTTAGCAGCAGCTTGTCTTAGCTATAGATCTGGTATTCATCATGTTGGTATGTACATGTATATGATGTATTGCTTCGCATTTTGATTTGCAGATGAATGCGCGCTTAGTCGTGTCGGGCGCTATGACCTGATGACGCAACTTTAGACACAGAATCATTGTCAACAACCATTATTTTAGCAGAGAGCTGTTTAAGTGAATACTTTTATTAACTAGAAGTAATTCTGCTATTGTTTTAAGACTTTGATGTTGGATCGATAAATCACAAAAAATGGGTAAGTAGAGTAAACCTGAAATGTTGGATCTGATCAGTATCGTTTTGTAGTCCCATCATTCGTACCTTGCCTACTTCTTGTGACGGACAAAATATCCCGTGAAGACCGGGAGGTAACGTTGCAAATCTGTACACTTAACGCATCTCACGACTCATGGTCACTTTCTTCGTCACAAAGCCAAAATAGATCCACAATCTTCCTTCATCTTATTGATTACAGTCTGGTTTTGGTGATATGGTGATATATTCACCAAATGCATACTCTAGAGCAATCAACCTCCCTGAAAGCGACGACACTGTGCTGTAGTTAAAACCGCGTCCGGTATCCATGGCAACCGCTTGCCAAGCTCTCTTTTGCCGTCATCAATCTGTCAGTCCAAGGTAACGCTACACTAAGCTTCTCAATTTGAGGTCGGGATTTTAGGAAGACTACATCGAAGTAAATGACAAGGCGGGAAGTGACTTTGAAAGGAATTTGTTCCCTGAGATGTAGGGATTTAATTGGTACTTCCAGTAACCACAAAGATAGCCGATCTTCATGGCACTGACAGAGCAAGCTGCTAGGAGCGAACTAACATGAGAACGTGAAAGCTGAATCGGAAAATAGTCATATATCTGTCTAGCTGTAGGTAGAGGTCATAATAGTCCGTGTCGGCCAGCAGAGAGCCCATTCCATGCATGACTGTCACTTGATAGTTCGGTAACCTGTGGAAGTGTCGCGTGAAAAGTTTTATCCGAAATGTGTTTAGAAGGGAAGCTCGTATCTACTTTCATACGACCAAATGGATAATTTGTGAATTGACAAGGTTCCTGTTTCGCATTATTCCTAGTCGCAATTCATCTAAAGATTGGATTACGTCCATCGGTCATTTCATCTCTGCGTCGGCGCATTCAATAGGTGTTAAAACACTTCACATATTCTATCCTTCATGTGATTGGCTATACACGAATATTATACTTAAATAATAACACATGGTATCACGATTTACGGCCTACCCTTGGTGATCCTGACCGAAATATTAATGATGCCAGAGCCGCAGGCGAGGGTATCATCAATATTTCGGTCAGGATCACCATCCCTTGGTCAAGTCAAAATCGTGATATTGCCCGATCTTCATGTGTTATTAATTTTATTACACCGAACTTATGAAATCATCCTAAAACCCAGTATTTGCATGTGCGCATCGAACCACGGGTTAAAATGACGCGGGCAAGAGTCAAGGGCAATACCAAATCGAACCATGTTTTATCACTTTTTGTGGAATGTCACGTGGCGGACTTTTAGCCTATCACGAGATCAATACTATGGGCGAGGTGTAATAAATGCTATTGAAGAAAAGGCGACGTTGCGTCAAGAAGACTATTGCACAGTCGCATGAGTTGATATTTGCCCGCTGAAGCGTTCGACAATACTTCTGCTCATATCAACTCTTCTCTTACAATTTGTGAACACGATTTCAGAAATAATGGCTTGAGCCATAGACCCTTAATGCTTGAGCACAGGCGCCAGTTTGACAACATTACTGTTATAAATGGCGGTAAGCTCATTGAAACGGTTACAAACAACGCAATGTCAACTATCAAAATTGTTTTAGTAGCAAATACGCACAGCTTCCAAGAACTCGTGAAGTTTAAGACGAAAAAAAACCCATTGACTTAGCCTAGCCGATGTGTACGGCTTACTTTGAGTTGAGGAGCGATATATAGGGTAATGTACACGAAGAAATCGATTCAGTGTTTTTGATACGGCATTCAGCTATTTTTAATCAGAAATCAATACGCCGACACTGGTTTGATCGAGAGAAGAGAATAATTTTGATGAGTGGAAAGCTGCTTTAAGAAAGTGAAGATCTAAATAGAGACGAATATTTAAGCGTCCATACACGGAGCATTGATCAAGGTAATCTAGCCAAAGGAGAGACGTAATTCAGTTGACAAGACCGACATACATTTGCTACTCCACAAGGTGGGTGTGAAGTTTTAGTCTCTATTATAGAAAAAGTTTGGTGTAGTAACATAATTACCATCTGATAGTGAGGGCAAAATCGTCAAAGAACTATATTGATGCTGCTCGATCCGAAAGTGAGGGCGTAATCAATATTTGGGTCGGCGTAATCAATATTACAGTCACAAGCTCTAACCCTTCGGAAGGCAACAAATCGAGATATTGCCCTTACTATCAGGTTTAGGATCTACTGAAGACACAATTTTCCAATTCTTTTGAACACATCTTTACCTGGTCTTTACTGTTCACTTCTACAATCAAAAATAAAGTTTCACACCCCACCACCACAGGTATGAATAAGAGTGACAAGACTACCATATCCCAAATGTACATTTAAAATACAATGATATGGACACAGAAAAAACAGAAAACAAAACAAAACATAAACAGGTAGGACTTAAAGTACTGGAGTAACGCTTAGCCGAACTATAACTTAACATCATGCTAGGGAGTCTGTGTGTCTGTTTGTAACTCCGTCTCTGTATCTTTTTCTTTCAAATCTGCCAAGAATGACCCTGTCGGAAAAGATAGCCAGTTAGTCATGTATCATTTACCAGTAACATCGATAACAAAGGTCGGGCGAAGGAGCTACAGATGGGACCTGCATGAGACAAGTACCGTTTCTCAGATCGTATTGTCGCCACAAAGTCTGCAGAAACGTTTCAAACGTTTGAAAAATATCTTTAATATGGTAGCTGATAGTTTTTGACAGTAACTCATTTAGTGAATAGCATAAAATTATATCGGAGAACATCAAAAGAAACTGTACGTGCCGTCCAAATATTTACACATCAGTACGTTTTGCGTGTTATCTTTCTTACCAATAGTCAAGTTCACCCAAATGGCATATACTTCATACTTGCTCGATGCACAACTAATTACGTTTTGCAACTTTTAAAATACTTCTAAATATTGATCCGTATAAGTGGTAATGAACACGCTATTCAGGCATTCATATACTTATTCCATACGAATAAGCTTCAAGAATATTACACTTTTAAGCAGAAGCTTTTAGAAATAGTCATGAATTGGGCTTCTACAAAGGGCGTGGAAAATGAGAAAACTGGCTTTGTGAAGCAAGTGAAAAATCTTTGAAAGTTACTCATAATGTAGGTTTTGGCTTGAGAATTATTATTTGAATCGCCAGCAAACAATAAATGTTTTCACTTGCCAAACCTCTCACTGAATAGATGTGTTAGCCAACTTCATGAACACACCCACTCAGAAAATGTCACGGTTTAACAGTATTCAGTCTGGCAATTTGACATCGCACGGGATACAGGCACGATTATCCCAAGAACGAGTTCCCTGAAAGCACTCTGGAAACATCTCCAACGGCACGTACTGACTTTGTTCAAAGATGAAATCTCACTTGAGGAAATGAAATAAAGCAAACAGAATTGGAAAAGACATTTTAGAGAACTTTAATCTCATTCAAAGATAAATGTTATTTGTTATAGCCTATACCATTAAAGTACGACACAATGAACAAATATTTCTGAAAAACTGTTAAATAGATTAATTGGCTTTTAGCGAATTTACTTCGCTATTAAGTCCTCTTTATTTTTGTTGGAAAATATTAGGTGTCGTCATGCCATTGATATTTACCTTCAAATGGAACACTCTGGTTGGGGATGATGAAATACTTGGTATTTCTGTTGACTTAACCTGTTCATCCCCAATTCCCTGTAAACAGGTCCACAATCACCATTGACAACAATGGGTTTTGGACAAACCATGGTGGTGAAAGGGTTAAGTTGCCCTTTTTGTCTCTGAGAAAATATTTAAACAATTCAAATCACGAGGAAAAACTAATGATAGGAAAGAAAAATTATTGCCCTCAGTCTTGTAGAGTAAGTAATGAAATAAGGAAAGACAAGAAGAGAGTATTTACCATATTTCTGATAAAGGCGCGTTCTAAACAAGTAAACACTCATTGCTGAATAGTATTAGCTGACTTATAAATATTTATATTTGGAGGGTTTCACGTCTCATGTAAGTCCGTTAGGCTGCCCGGTGTTTGCACCGAGTCTCTTATCACTTTTGGACCTAAAAACATCACCTCACCAACAATCACGACTTCGTAAGTCCTACAGCAGGTACATGTTTACCGATGTACTGGCATCAATCATGGAACAATTCATTGCCTGAAACGTTTATTTTACGTGACCGTTTGTTTGTTCATTGAAAAATTACTTGTGGAATTGGAATGTATTGAAGACACGCTAAGACATGATGAATTCCCAGAGGTACTAGCTGAACGAGGCAGAACCAAACGATTGAAGAATTGAAGAGATTAAAGTCTGGAGCGAGAGAGAGAGATAAAGAGACATTTTGAGTTGGCGAGAGAGACAATCAGTCTTTATTATTTCACCAGAAAAGAAGAACAAAACTTACAGTTGTTGGTCGTTAAGTTTTAACAAAATAAGTAAACAAACATTGTTACAATAGAATACTTTTAGCATTTCTGGTGAGGACCATGGAAATAGTCCATTAGGACTAGTCTAGTCCATGGCTCCAGACTAGGGAAAGCAAAAGTAAAGATGACAATCTTAATGAGACAGAGAAAACTTGTCAGCTAAATATGATAAAAAACCAGAACGCTATCGAGCTAAAAATATGATCTCAAATCTGATTTGAAAAAGTGTCTTGATTGTAACTGCTTCGGTGACGAAGACTAAGAATTCCAGTGTTTGACAACTGCATACTTCAGATTAAGTTGTATTCGAAGTTTTGTGGCTGAGACTCGAAGTTTACCATCGTAAGCGGCAAGTGTTGAGTAACCATGCAGGGGAAAGTCAAACAATGATCTATATCACTGGGAAAGTTGTCATTCGTTAGATCGGATACAAACATACATAATTAATATTGGTCAACTTAGATATGTTCATAATATTTATATTGTGAAGCAAGAACTCAGAATGAGAACAAAAATCTGAAAAAGTGATCAAAGAAACTATATTCTTTTGGGCCGAAAAATGGGCTTAAGGTATTTTGTATAAGTACAATAAGTCAAGTGAGGTAAGATAAGTACAGATCTTGGCACAGAATGTCTAATTTTGAAATAATGCCACTTAGAGAAAATAATTCTCATAACTCTGGTAATGCGGGACAGGTCAAGGTTAACACCAAGTTACCCTACAGAAGCTACATTTTTAATTTTTGCTGAATCAATGCACAAGTTAGCCTCCAGGGGTGTTTTAATAACCATGTTATTAGTTTTATCTACGTTGCTGTAAGTATATTTACTTTACACCAGTCATTAATCTTATCATACACTACATTTACATAATGCAGATTTATTTTCTGTGAACAAACAGATCTGAAAATGTGGTGTCGTCAGCAAATAATCTAAAATTAAAAATAACTGGTAGAATTCTATATGCCACCAATATAAATCAGAAACAGAGTTGGGCCGAGAATAGAACCATGGGGTAGACACAGACAGACAGACAAACACAGACACAGACAGAAGCCGATAGTGGAGCTTACTGGCGATTTTATCATGAAAACTAAGGAAAGTAAGATCTTTAGCCCTAAAACATGCTGTCTGGATATATGGTTGGACGCTGACTGTCCAGACAGACAGACAGACAGACAGACAGCCAGCCAGCCAGCCAGCCAGCCAGCCAGCCAGACAGATAGATAGATAGATAGATAGATAGATAGATAGATAGATAGATAGATAGATAGATGGATAGATAGATAGATAGATTGCTTTGTCGACCGATTGATATCACGCTAGATTGGTTGATCGGCTTGTTGTTTGGTATTTAATAATTTTTTATCGGGTTCTCTCAAAAAGCATACAACACAATATGTTAAAGAAGAAGTAGTATCTTTTGTCCAAATATCACATGGTCCCTAATTGAAGATGTGATAAAGGATCTCAGATATATTGATTGAATGGTTTTTTGATACTCGGGTCGAAGAAGAAAAGGACGAAAATGACACAATTAAATACAGAAATATACAGAACTTCATCGTTGAAATCTCCAAAGCGTTATTCTATCAGAATTAAAAAATTAAGTACGATATAAGTCCGCCTAAGTCTCTGATGCATGATGGTCCAACAAATGAGCACACCGATGTCAATATGCAGATTTTTGCAGACTCAGATTGACAAATAAAACATTAGAGATGTATGTTAATGATACAATGGCTTTCAGGAAGATTAGTTGCATTAACACCATCCAGTTTCACAAGTGCACTGTACGGAAGCAATATATGCAATTTAACTACATGTAGGGTAAGACTTATGTAAACGACTTCATATACATCCATTAGAGCTCAATGTCTGCTCCATCTATCAACCATTCACTACAATTATTTGATCTGATTTCACTAATCGAGCATCGAAAATTACGCTTTTGCGAACAATATGTTTCTTTCAGAGGGCAAAGGCGATCTTCTGAACAAACATGGTAGCTGTGGAATTATGACTAGGACTGATATATGTGCAAGAAAACTGCAATTTTCGACGATGGAGATATTGCTGGTGACAGCTCGTGTTACCAGTCTACACCCTTTCGTGCATTTCACGTATGTTCAATGAGTGCTTCACTGTTTTGTCCGCTAGCAACTTAAAACTGCTCCCGTTTCACAATGGAGCAGGCGCGGATTTATTTTCAGTGGACAATCTTGGAAGTAGGTCGAACAATATTCCCCTTCGCAGTACAGAATATTCAACATAAAAACATCTCGTCAATGTTTGTTTCAGATCAACGTATACAACATATGCAATCGACCAAACACAACGCGCACTGGATATTTGAATATTCAACAATATTACAGGTAACCCAATTCTCAACCGTGTAGCGCATATCCTGAATCAAATCAAGAAAATTCGTCATCTTTTTACCGCGATGCGATTCTCATGAAGAATTACAGTTAAAAACGCCGCAAAAATCTTCTGCCGGGAAGTATGCAAAGAAATGCAGTCGCTAAGCAACGGCATTCTTTCAAAGACTACTTGGGTTGGTTGCCCACAAGCGTTGGCAAGGCAGCATCGTGCAAGCTGTCGATTTCAAACGATTTTTTTTTCAAAGCCGTGTTTCGATCAGTAAGACCATAATACCTGGCTGAGCCAGTCATAGCTGTACACAGGAACTCGATCACCGATGGAAAAACGCGTTTGAGAATAGAAAGCACGCTTTCATGCAGTGCGACAGAACATGTTTGCCATCGTTTACTTCATTAGATTTCGAACAATAGACTGTGCATTCGGAACATGTGGATGCGAACATTTCACCAAAAATAACCAAAAACCCGCAGAGACTGGGAATGCACTAGTGAGTTGTGATCTCAAGAGAGATCTAAACCGATTACGACATTGTGTGTGGTTGGATTCTTTATGAGTAGTACAGTCAGTGCCGTAGACTACGAGGGAATTGCAAAACACAAAAGAAATGTATGGAAAAACAGTCAGTATCCTATAATTAGTAGACCGCAATACAAGGATATTGCTATACTGAGATCACATGACGTCTAACGCTGCACAGACGAGTCACTAGGAAGTTCCCATGTTTTCATCCCTTTTACCTGATGACGAATTAAGAGGAAAATGTCATAAAGAGTGTACAAAATTGAAAACATTCACTGTCATTTTTACTCCCCACGGACACCGTCCGGGGGGACTTATAGGTTTGGTCATGTCCGTGCGTGTGTGCGTGCGTCCGTGCGTGTGTGCGTCCGTCCCTCCGTTCACGCAGATATCTCAGAGATGCCTGAAGCGATTTCATTCAAACTTGGTACAAGGATTACTTCATATGTCATACAGATGCACGTCGATTTGTTTTCTGATACGATCCAATATGGCTGCCAGGCGGCCATTTTTATTACGATTTTTTAATGTACAAAGCCATAATTCAGGCATGTTTCAACTGATTTTATTCAAAGTTGGTACAAGGACATTGACCAATGTCATAGACATGCACGTCAATCCTTTTTGTGATACGATCCAATATGGCCGCCGTGCGGCCATTTTGTTACGATTTTTTCATGTACAGAGCCATAACTCAGGCATATCTCAACCGATTTTATTCAAAATTGGTACAAGGACATTGACTTATGTCATACATATGCACGTCAATTTGTCTTGTGATACAATCCAATATGGCTGCCAGGCGGCCATTTTATTACGATTTTTTCATGTACAGAGCCATTACTCAGGTATGTTTCTACAGATTTTATTCAAAGTTGATACAAGGACATTGACCAATGTCATAGCTATGCACGTCAATTTGTTTTGTGATACGATCCAATATGGCCGCCGTGAGGCCATTTCGTTACGATTTTTTCATGTACAGAGCCATAACTCAGGCATATCTCAACCAATTTTATTCAAACTTGGTACAAGGACATTGACTTATGTCATACACATGCACATTGACTTGTTTTGTGATACAATCCAATATGGCCGCAGTGTGGCCATTTTATTACGTTTTTTTGATGTCCAGAACCATAAGTCAGACATGTATCAAGCAAATTTATTCAAAGTTGTTACAAGGAGATTGACCAATGTCATACATATGCATGTAAATTTGTTTTGTGATACGATCCAATATGGCTGCTGTGCGGCCATTTTGTTATGATTTTTTCATGTACAAAGCCATAACTCAGGCATATTTCAACCGATTTTAATCAAAGTTGGTACAAGGACATTGACCTATGTCATACATCTGCACATTGATTTGTTTTGTGATTCGGTCAAATATGGCCACCGTGTGACCATTTTATTACGATTTTTTCATGTCCTGAACTACAACTCAGACATGTATCAAGCGAATTTATTCAAAAGTATTTTTATCACAGACCTAATGAAGAGGACTCTATCCTCTCTGAGGACCTGTAATCAAAGCACCCATTAACAAGTGGGGACTATGTCATCAACGATGACTTGTTAACAATGATTCAAATACTCAAAGGCAACATCGGCAAAAAGTTCAAGACATAGCTCCCATCTCGGATTCTGAAATCATTATCATGGATTTTGAGACACGGAAACGTCTGGCAGACTCTCAGGAGACCTAAAGGGGAGTGAAAAGTGGGTCAGCTGGAGATAATGTGAGGTAAAGGTTGCTTGTTGAGTCAGCTGATCAAAGTTCCCCTTTTTATAAATGACTGACACTGTAGGTATTGGTAGTGAAAGCGGGAGATGGTCACATGACGTCGTATGATACAAACGGTAGGAGCACTATAGGCCACACGCAAAACTTTGACGGCGTTTCTCCTAATGAACTGGGCTTGAATCATCCCAGCAGTAATTGTTACTCTACAGACAAAGCACTCATTATAAGGATCCAGGGAACAAAATAAGCCAGGCAAAGCATTTTGTCTATAGTGACCAGGTCACGCATCGGGCACTGCTCGTCGCAGAAACATCGGACAGTGAAATATCGTTTTCAGTTACATATTCGCTCTCAGAGTGAACATCAGTTAATTTAACAAAGCTGATAATTACATAAATGTTTGATGATTTCGTTTTGTCAGTGAACCTCATCACTTTTTTGTCTCTATTTTTGTCCGCCTGTATGACTATATGCTTATCTCTCAGTCTGTTTCTCCAGTTATTTTCCTCACGGTCACAACTTTTGTCATTCACTGTCCCTCTTACTGTTTTTTTTTTCTGTACATCTTGCTTTGCACATCTCCGTCCCTTCCTCTATCTCCCGCTGTGATTCTCTGTCTCACCAACCTTTTCTCTCTCTCCTTCACATTTTGTCAGGATACCTCTCTGTCCTCATCCACGTCTAACTACCGTCTCTAAGAGAAACGCTGTGACAAACTTTTCTTTTCTGAAAATATATGATCATGAATCTACTTCCATGATACACCTTTATATTCAGGATATCATGGATCAGACTTCTTGGAAATGGTATACGGAGGTAAAACTGCTAAGGATGTATATCGACTACAGCAACACGAACCAAAGGCTAGAGACGCTTGATTCTAATAAAGATATCAAGCGTATACTGATATTGTATCTTATTCGTGTCGGCGTCGTTCAATCGCAGCTGTCATTTTATTTGTAGCGCTGGAGTTCAAGATAATATAGGACGATAAAGTCATCGTCTAAAAGTGATACTAATGTAAAGTAGCAGGACAAACAACCATCATGGAGCCGAGTTAAATTTGATATTTAGAATGAACAATTATTTGTATGAAATGTTTGATTAAGAGACATATTGACTTATTAAAGACATTAAATGTACTTGTCAATAATTCAGTCCCATTATGTTGGAATGATTAGATTTCGTTGCTTCCTTTTTGTCTCTCTTGCGAACAAATCTCTGTACCTCTTGTGCAGATTATTAATAGCTTAAAGTTACCTTTTCCCTGAATATTATTTCCGACTGTACGAATACCGATCGTTTCAAATTCCTTTTATATAAATAGTAAGTGAGATACCATCTCTGTGTGACATCAAATAATTAAACCACTATTTCTAGAATTTCATTCCCAGATGATCAGTTGGATACCAATTTTCGAAGAGTTTTAAACATTCTGTTAGATCTTCTGCAGTCATCAGCGGACATTCTGTAGTAAACGTGTCCTCGTTCCATTTTCATCACATTGAAGGGTTATTTCTCTAATGACGTGAGAAGTGTCGAAATCAATTTCTGAAGTCTATAATACGACTCAAGGTTACCAAGGCAACACAGTTGTGCAGCGAAGACACGCCTACGCAACTGCATTTCCGATATTTATTCATATTACAAGGCGCAAACAGATTATACGCGCCGTCATGCAGAATATGTTGCATGACACAAGCTTGACGGTTGAAACTTCCCAATTTGAAAGATTTGAAGAGGTCACTAAAACAATAGAGAACCATTTTCGTTTCTTGTTTACTTATTTGTTTTAATGAAGCCAAACACATATTCTATCCTGAGTTGTGTATGTCGACATTTATGCTCGGTGAATAATTTGTTTCTATTTATTACTTATATGCTGTTTTAGTTTTGCTGTAAAAGTGTTTAGTGTTGGCATTTAGTCTTAATTGGAATTGGACACTAGATTTCAAAGTTACTCGAGGTAACATTACGACTCGGCCTTAATTTCGGCAATGTATATAATGACATATCTTATGTAAGTTTTCGTAGCTATTTTTCAAAGGCATTTAAATCTCACCATGGAAATGAAATATATGATAGGTAACCTGATTGATTATCTATGTAAGAAGCCGTCTTTGAAAACAAACAGTTGATTAATTAATACAACAAATTATTTATCAGAGTTAAATGTAATATTTTCCATTTCATTTTCTCATATATATTTGTGTTGGGTACCATTAATGACAATGAGAATGTGTTTTCAGTCACAGCAAAGCACCTGGGACGCCGATCGAATGCATACATTCCTGTGCGTGTTTCACCCCTGCCACGTTTTAAATTGCAGTAGCTATGGCAATCAAAGCAGTCAGAGGTTTATTTGGAAAACGGTGCCACTTCTTGCAAAAAGAGAAATGTTCAAATTATCGAATTTAGTCAGTCAATAATGCAAAATACCCATGTCAGCATGAGGGTTCTATTTCTAAACACTCACAGACTGTGTATCCTTTGAAAATTACAGTTCAGAATTATCACGTAACGCTTCGTAAAATAGCGGAAAATTATCCTGTACAATGCTAAGTTGGTTGATTTAGCATGTTTCAACTGAAAATGTATACTAAACCTTTTCCTTTTCATTAAATAAATTTGATTTTAATCCGGCTTCTGGTTTATATAACGTTCGATGCGTCTAGGGATGTCAGGGAAAGGTTAGAGTTTACTATCAAACATTTCAAATACGTTTGATGAGTATGGTCGTTAAAATGCCCCAAATAACTGTTTCCATGGTAAGTACGGACAATGTCTGTTTCATTCACGTGACCAGGTTCATATTCACAATAATGTAAAGTGGGCTTCTATTTGGTAGAATACTGTTAAATGTTCATATTTTGAGCGCAAGGCACGCTTAGCTTGGCTTAAATGTAAGCTAAGATGACCTTGCGCGTTGGCGAAATGTTTTACTGTGTTGGACGACCAAATTGACAATGAAATTTTCAAAAAGTTCCCCAGAAAAGAAAATGAGAAACAAGTTGGTTAAGCTGAAAAAGCAAACAACAACAACATCAACGGTTTATAAAGTTTCAGGTGGTCCTTTTTAAACTCGGATAAAACTGACCCCAACATTTAGTTGTCTAGCCTATGGAGTTCAACCATTTTATAAAGTATCTCGGAATGGTTTTACTAAAGATGGCATTGCGTATATTTGCTTAAAAGTATTTCCTTTTGCAAAGAGTTGTACAATTTTCATTAATTTGGCAATTAAAGATTAAAATTTTGGTCGGGTTCGCTTCTTAGCATGACAAGCAGTGGGGATAAAGTGTATTTATGCAAATTGACCGATTTTCTGGCTTCATTTTTCTCCCCATTTCTGCATTCAAAAAAATTAACTAATCTCTAGCTGGGTCAGATTTTTTTTTAAATTTTCACATTATGATTTAAATTTCAAAATTATGATTTAAATTTTAACATTATGATTGTGTTCTTCAAATACTATATAACAAAAAGACAATTTTGTTGGAAATAAAGTTCTTACATTTTGAGCAAGAGTCATTTCTATATTGCTTATCACGATTTTAATTATAGTATTTTTTGAATGTCAATTTTCAACCCCAGCCATTGAAGAATGAGAATAGATATTGCAAAACAAAACTGTTTTTATACAAATACTCTACTTTCAAACGAGACATTAAATTACATAAAGTAGTATCAAGTTGACTTAAATTGATTTTTATCACTAATACCAAAATTGAGACTTTCTACCCTAAATATATACCCCTTCATCGTTGGAGTAAACTATTGCTCTATGTAATACGAGAGTTTTTTTTATTTCATCTTTGATAAGAAATATTGCTTTGAAAAAGTGTATTGGTTAATTGCAACGCCACCTTGATATTCAAGAAGAAGCATTGTAATGAAAGCGTAAAGTCACGTGATTGGACCATAAGATATTTTAATGTGTCTTTAGATATTTGCTATAAAGCATAGTGTTATGATGATAAACTAATAATCATACAAGTCAGTCATAAATGTATAATATGATTTTAAGTTTTACTTATTTATTTTTTATCATGCTTTATTCTTCATAAGCATGATGAAATTCTGGGTTGTCGTTGCTTCAATGCAATGTTGAATGGCGTTCAGCTTGGTCACATGGCACTCAACAGATCAAACAAAAATATGCCCGCCGAATAGTTCTTTTGGCCAATCACCACTTCTAATTCCAATGTTC
>NC_091949.1:31811704-31976704 GCF_041260155.1 Ptychodera flava
AAAAAGGCCAGCAGAGAAAGATCCCCATGGAGCAAAGTTAATGAAAACCACTGCGGCTGTTTATACAGTGCCGCAACATGATCATGAAGACAAGGCAGAAGAAAGTAATGGGTCTTCAAATGATGAAGCATCACCAGACAGCGAGGCATCATCAGAGTTCCAGTTTTATGATGTGTCTACAAAAGCCAAAAGGCGCTATCAGTGTGGGCTGTGCGGCAAAGCTTTCACCCAGCTCTCAGTGCTTAAAGAACATGTTAAAACTCACACAGGGGAGAAGCCATACACCTGTAAAATATGTGGCAAAGAGTTCAGCCATCCCAGCAACTTCAAGCGCCATGAACGGCTAGTTCACAGCGGTCCACATGAGACAAGGCGCCATCAGTGCCCGGTGTGTTTCAAAGCCTTTCCACTCTCTCACCACCTGAAGGAACATTTTCGAATACACAGCGGTGAACGTCCGTACCAGTGCAAGACCTGTGGACAAAGATTCAAACAGTCATCCACATTGAAAACACACCAAAAGCGACATAATGGAAGCTCACCAACCCATAACAGCAGCCAACAGGTATCATCAAAGTTAGCTGCACCACATCCGCAAGCTCTCTCCCCAAATCCCCAAGCTAGATCTCCAGACTCTGAAGATGGTAGACTTGTGGTCAAAACCTACCCATGCATATCTCCTACCATGAGCCACCATAATTTGCCCAAAGAAAGCAACAACTCTGGTAGACCAATGCAAAGCCTTCCTTACATGGAAACATTGCAGTCGGTGTTGTTACACAGGGTTTCCCGTGTGCCAGACACGGAATTAGTGCAGAGAGTATTTCACGGCAGCTCCTCCCATCTGCATCAGCCTCCGTCTCATATGTCACACTGGTACAGGGCAACATCAGAGCATCAGTCATTCATCCAAAGAGATGAGCCAACAAATTGCCAGAACTCAGACCGTGAAAACGGATCTGTAAAGGAAGGTTTGTCACCAACTGATCAAAGCAGCTCTGCCGATGGGCACACTAGTCCAAAGGAAAAGACCATGTACCCACCTCCACTGATTCATTTACCATCAAGAGATCACAGGGAGGCAATGGCGGGAAAAAATGAAAGGTGCCTAATGCCACCAAATCAATGCCATGAATCCAGCGCTAACAGATCTCAGATGCAGGAAAGCAACACCCAAAGCATAACGCTGAGAGCCCTTGAAACACAGCACACCCCTCCATGTTCATCACCAATGCATATTTCCCAGAATTCATCACCAAGTTCCCGTTTAAACAACTCAAATGGCATTAGCGATATCTTCTCCAAGCCTCACATGGGTTACCCAAGCACAAAACTCCAGAAGAATGCAAATCAGCCCCGTACATCCTTATGGGAGCGCATCAAATTAAAATTAGAGCCAGATGAGAAAAACAATCTTGTGCCCCGCGATGGTACTCGGGAGTCTGCTGTACGGGACAAATGGCCAGTGAGGACTGAAAATGACAAAGATGGTGAAGTGGCCATTGCTGATGACAGTGATGTAGAAATCTGTTATCTTGGTGAGAATGCTAGGTTTGGTGCCACCAATGATAATATTGGCGTTGATAGAGATGACTTGGCAGAAAGTGGCAACAATAGCAGTGTCAAAATGTCCAGAATCAATAGTGACATTGACAATGACAGTCACAACCTGTCACCCATCAATGGGAGCATAAACATAAACAATCCGTATTCACCTGAGCAGGCTTCGCAAGACAGGGTAACTGAGACACATCCAGAGAAAGAGTTTATGAATCGGTTTCTGTGTTCCGTCTGCAACAAAAACTTATCTTGTGCAGCCACACTGCGTGAACATCAGAGAGTCTGTCATGGCGTGGGGCAAGCGGAGACCTACCTGTGCCAGAGGTGTGGCAGAGGTTTTAGCAACCACAGCAACTTTAAACGTCACCAAAGACTCATGCACAATGATGTGAAAGTCAGGCGCCACCAGTGTCCAGTATGTTTTAAAGCATTTCCCCTGGGACATCACCTCAAGGAACATTTCCGCATACATAGCGGTGAGCGCCCATACAAGTGTGATATCTGCGGCAAGGGATTCACCCAGTCTTCAACTCTGAAAAATCACAAGAAGACTCATCCAATTGGGACAAGAGACTTTCAATGTGATATCTGTGAACTGAAGTGTGACAGTGCTTTGGCACTTGTTAACCACAGAATGATACACATTATAAATTCCTGTCAGTGCCCTGGCTGTGGAAAGAAATGTAATTCACCACATGAACTAGCTGTACACAGAGTGAAAGAGTACTGTCCAGCCAGACAAAGGACTAACAGCACTGGGGATAGTAATGATAATGAGCAACAGATCAGAGTTTAACTCTTCTGTCAATTTCTCATAAGAAAATTTGGAAAAGGGTCTATTTCAAGTATTTGTATAACAATGTCTGGACTCAGTAGTTGAAACCAAAAATATACTCACACTGATAAAAAAATGGGCCAAATGATCTTTTTTAAAGGACATTTTCATTTTTCATGTTTCTTGAATACTTAGTTACCCTTTACAGCAATACACTCTGTTTCCAAGTGACAAGTGTAGCGACATTGCTAATTCTCCATTTGTCACCTTTTAGAAATCATTATACATAGAATTTGTATCATCCAGGTTGCTAGGAGGTACTGATATTAAAGACACAGATTTAGGGGACAGAGATCAAAATTTTACAATTCCACTTTTATAGAAGGTCTGCATGTAGTTATACATTTTGAACAGTAACTGACCATGATAAAGATTCATCCCGTTAAAGTCCCGCTGTTGAATTTTTTATTCAAGTTTCATTACTTTGATATCATGATGTATGAAGAAGGCAACAAGGCTGTTTTCCTGATAAAGATTTAAACAATAAATCGAGGTTTCATGTGAATTGAAAATAGGTACGACAGATGTATTCTATATAAATCAAAATACAAAAAAGGAACATATATAGTTAGTGTGCCATATCTGTGTTGATAGTAATCTCCACAGTTGATTCTGAACCACATGCAGACACTTTTAGGACAGGCAGCAATAGTCTCTTTTCATCTTACTTTTCATTTCAGGGAAAGTATCAGACCTTAAACATGAGCATAGAGTTGAGTGCTGTATTCATTTTAAAAACTTGTCAATGTTTGTGCATATAGGTAGTAGATTTTTGTGCAGATTAGTAACTTTCTTTTGTGAAAGCTGCAGCTTCTATTTGGAAACATTTTGTGGTTCCTTGTAGATGACAGTCCAAAACAGCAGATAGTAGCTTCAGAGTTATTCAATGAAAATGTAACTATACTTATATATTAATGATACAGTGTAGCTAAAACCATTAAAATGTATCAACACTCGTACCTTTCTGATACAGTGAAGCTGAAAATCACCAAAATTCAACCACACTATTACATTTCTGATACTGTGTAGCTGAAAACCATAAAAATGGAATTCTTACATTTTTGATACAGAAAAGCTGAAAACCATCAAAATGTAACTACACTCCTACATTTCTGATACAGTGTAGCTGAAAACCATCAAAATGTAACTACACTCCTACATTTCTGATACAGTGTAGCTGAAATCTATCAAAATGTAACTACACTAATATATTTCTGATAGAGTGTAGCTGAAAGCTATCAAAATGTAACTACACTCCTACATTTCTGATACAGTGTAGCTGAAAACCATCAAAATGTAATTACACTCCTACATTTCTGATACAGTGTAGCTGAAAACTATCAAAATGTAACTATACTCCTACATTTCTGATACAGTGTAGCTGAAAGACATCAAAATGTAACTACACTAATATATTTCTGATAAAGTATTTCTGAAAAAAAAAACCAGCAACAACACTGAAACTTTAATGACAAAGATTGTTATACTGATAAATGGTTACTTTCTGTAATGTGATTCAATTTTGCAACTTTCCAAAAACATTTAAATCCGTCAAATTAAGCCAAGTACCTGCATCTCAAAATGTTCAATTTTTCCTTTCACAATATATCATCTAATTTTACTCTCACTATCTGAATTATGTCCAAGTTGCAGTGTAAGTGGCGTTAGTGTTGATATTGTCATCCAAAACTGACCAAGGAGTTACTTTGCAAATTTCTGGAAACTCAAATACTGATTGCCATTTTTAGCAGTGCACCATAAGAAGATACAATGCCTTTATTACTTATTATATTATAGCCCTTTCAATACCTGTGAATTTTGTGACGTCATCTCCCAAGATGATTCTGATAATGTATTTGATTATCCAGCATTGTGCCCAAAGATATTTTCTACCTCTACTAATTCACTGGCATTGCCAAAACTATAAAATTACAGCAATAATGTGCCCCCTCAAGGCCCATAATAGACTAAAGCAAACTTTGCACTGTACTGGACTTGACTTATACTGGTACATTATGTCATACTCAGTATGCTTTCGTCAATCAAGGGCCGAAAGGGGGTACATTATTGCATAAATAAACAGCCCACTGCTTAATAGCTGCAAAAAACAATGAACTTTACTGCAGTGTTGGTCATTGGGGTCAGTGAATACAAAAACATAACCAGACCATGATTTATCACATAGCTTTTGTATTATTTTACTGAATAACCATATAATTCAAGTAGGTATATAGTTGTTACCATATTGTGGGTGTACTAAAGTATATTTCTTGTTCATTTAAGTACATTCACGTATGTGATGACAAGAAGACATATATGAGGCAGTTTTGAAAAGCCCCAGGCATTCATGCATTTAATCCCAGTGAAAATATGGATCAGCTTCTGTTGTTTACTTTTGGCAAATCAGTACTTTGCTTTTAGATGAACAAAATTCAGAAATAGTTGAAAGCAAGTTTCATAGAAATTTCTCTACCACATTTCACAACAGCCTTTTCTGAAAACATACCAATGCCTGTGTCATGATTTGTTGGAGTAGTCTGTCTGGAAAATCTGGCATTGAATTTACAGTGTCTTATAATGAAAAATTGTGTTGCGAGAATTCTTAATTAGTTATTCACACACTGAGAACAGTGGCTTCCAGATAAACACAATTTGGTAACATTGTATACAAATAAAACTGGAAATTTACAGTAGTGTATATGTATACCAGTATGTGGGTGTTTTTTATGACCACTGGAAGTTATTCTGCTTTTTCAACTTTTGATAGTTAGGAGAGAGCCGGGGAAGGTTTTCAACAAACTGTTACTGGATATGTTCTGGTGTTTGTCTCGATGTTTTTTGCAACATTTTAGTCATTAAAAAAATCGAAGAAATTCGAAACAGAAGTACAGATGTGTTATGTTATCCAAACAGAGTTATTATAGCTGTAACTTTTGGTTATATTGTTATTATGTTTCTTGTGTAAAACACGTCTTTCAATGTCGGATATATACGTTCTTCCTCCAAAAGCATTATTTAAATTTTTGTTGCCGAGTGCAAGGGTATCACTCGTAATGCATTTTTTACAATGTCCAATATCGTTAACAAATGACTGCAATTCAGTTATCACCATTAACATTGGATATTACACACAGGCTGCGTTTACCGATTGAACCTGTCCCGATTTTTTTAAGTAGAACACGATTGGAACTAATTTGGGATAATTGGATGGTGAAGCTAAGTAATGTCGATTTAATCTACAAATGTAATCTCATCTGCTTTTCTTTTTACAGTACACACTTGTTCTTATAGTTATTTGCGATATTGCAACATTCAGCTATATGGCACCTAACACTTTTGAGAAATTTGCAAAATATGAAAATCCAATCATCCCAAATTAGTTCCAATCGTGTTGTAGATAAAAGACAGAACAAAAGAGGCTGGAAAATAAATCAAAAGTTTCAACTAGTGGGTCTTAAGGTAGACCATGAGGCAGCGCCTTTAATGAGCTGTTTCTGAGATGAGTTCAGTCTCTGTAAACTTTACTCCTAAATAGGAAGTGCTGTGTTCGGTAATTTTCACAATATGATAACCTATAAGGCACCATTGCCTTTATCTCCAACCTCCTTTCCCTGATCTAAAGTAAAAGTGCAAATGTCGAACGACAGAATGATGATTTGAACTTCCCACAAACACAACTAATTGCTGAAAACGTTTATTGGAAGTTTACTTTAGTGTTTTGTTTTGTTTTTTTGCTTTTTGTTTCTTTGAGAGCAGCAATTTCAAAAGGAAAGTGTAAATAGTCATTTGGCATTATACGTGATTCTAACTTTGTCTTACACTGGATAATCCTGAATGTTCTCGAATTTAAAGTCTCTTGGAAACTCCTAGAAAATGATACAATCTTGGAAAGGTGAACAGCCGACCATGATTTTCCAAAATCATCGATTCATCGATGATGTATTAAAATGATGTGTAAAACTGTATATAAAAATGATGTCATCAAAGTAATTCTTTAAAAATGTATTTTAACCTAAAATAGGTGATTTGAAAGTGCTAATAAACTCTATGAAAGCCCGTGAATGTTTACATGACTTTCAGTGTTCGGATCATGTTCCACTGTGTAACTGCAGTAGGTGTAAAGTTACATACTCTAACTGAAACAGAGTTCAACCCCTTTACTTCCCCTGTTTAAACACACAAATTCCAAAGCTATCATTGCTATTTCATTCCGAACCTCCATGTTCAGCGCAATCACCATAAAGGACAGACATGAACAGACGGCATTAGAGGCTGTAGCAAGGGATAATACATCATCATAGGTGAAAACAATTGATGTTCTTTAAATATGAGATGAGCATTCCAAAGTAGACTTTTTCATTGACAATGAGACATTGTCATATCATTGGACAACAGATGCAGATATTAATGTCTGTTATGATCCTGAAATTATATGTTCAGAATTAGGTTGTCTTTTTTCCTACAAACTTTTATTTTGTTGAACGTCAGTTTTCCACATTGTCCACAAAATATAACAAATCTTAAAGAACAAACTATGGTAAGTGTAAATTAATAAAATGTAAACTAAGCATTCACATTCAACTCGTAATGGGCACCAAAGGGGCGACCTATCGAATGAAATGTAACTTGTCGTGGATAGTTTGAACAGCAAGTTCACCAACAAATCTTGAAGTTCCTGTTGTAAATAGATCTAGAATTTGTGAGCTTTAACCTCTCAGATTTTAGAGGATTTTTCAGCTTGTATTGCAAAAGATGTGGTGATATTTCATTCAAGACATTCATATTGCTAGAGCCAAGTCTCATGAATCGAAATATGCAGATCTTGAATGTATTTAATTTTTTTAAAGATGAAAATGTGACAGAACTTGACGACCTTCATAGAAAGAAATGAATAGATGGGTATCGAAAATAGTGTGTATCGGCCACCAATAATGTGTCGTCTCAGAAACGCCGTTGAATGCCAACAGGATTACCTCAAGAAACACTGAGCCACATGCAACATGCGGGGCTTGTCTGAGGGCGCCTTTCAAGTGGATAAAAGTTCTTTGTTGCAATGCTTCATGTAAAATTATTAAAGTGCAATGGCTTTCTTTCTCGCAGTATTCAACTTCATAAGGGTATGAGACAAGGGTGCCCTTTATGCGCCAGTCAATGTAAACCCCCACCCCCCCCCCCACCTCGGGCGATACGGGAAAAATGTGGGGGATTAGACCGTGTGTGCCATGAAACCGTGCCCGAGGGGGTGGGGCAATTGCCTCGTTTTGATCCCCCTACTCCTTTGACGGACAGGCCCAGAAGATGTTCGTAAATAACTACGCATGCGCACGTATGCAGGGCCTGAAAATTACCCGAGGTCCCGGACCAGTGATTTTTTATCCCGAACCAGTACTAATTACCCCTAAAAAGTCCGCAGACCAATACAAAAAAGGAGACAATTTATTTTGCAAGGGAATGTCCAGTGCTTTTCCCAGATTGTGTTCTAGTGTCTTTTGACGAAAAATTAGAAACTACGTCCCCCCAAAATACCGAAGTTACTGAAACCATGGAGGTACAGCAGAGACGCACTAGCCCATTCCATTGAGAGACTACGTCTTTTAGCTACAAAAATTACAATAATTATCGCGTCTTTAAGTCAATCAAACATTTAAAATTTAGTCTATTTCTTTCATCACAACATAAACTCTAAAGGAAAATCAGTTAATCTATTACAGTTTGCGATTCATGATATGAGCCAGGCGATGTGCGTCCACTAGCCGCGCCACTGCACTGCAAAAATCAAATGACGGGCTACGTACTCATTTTACATGTAAAATTTAATGTGGTAAAAACCAGACCATAGCCTCAGCTAAAAATATCAGCAACCCCAAAATTGTGTGAAAATATTATATCTCTGTCTATCAAAGTAGTATTTTGCAGTAAAATCCTCTGGAAGGAGTCTCATTACAACTTTCCGATCGTCCGTAGCAAGCAAGCTTCTGAATTTAGAAGGTCACCATGCTGAATTCCTTATATAGTCAAGACCCCCTAGCTCGATTGTAGTTGACCTTAACAAGAACCGCCTAGCTTGTCAAAACAGCGCCATGGCAATTTGCTATTGCTATCAAAGGAAAAAAAGTCCCTCTCAGATATTTGGTGTTTTCAACCTATTTTTTACAATTTAAATGGAAAAGAATCAACCGCTTGGCAATTATAAAAATGAAGTGAACTTTATAGCAATAGTAAAAAACATGTCAAGTGTGTGTACAAGAACTTGAGAAAACTACCAAGTAAATGTTTATGCAGTGTGTCTGTATTAAAAAGATTGGCAATATATGCTGTATGTAAAGCCCAAGCAAATATGATAGAAATGCACATATAACATGAGTATGAGAAATGAATCATTCTTGTATTGTTATGCAAATTTTTGAGGACCAGTGGATTTTACCTTTGGACCAGTGAAAAAAAAAACAGGTCACTGGTCCTGGGACCAGTGGGAAAAAACAGAAATTTTCAGGCCCTGGTAATGGTATGTTGTTGTTCAGAGCGGTAGCATGGCGAAAGGTGGCTGTCAAGGCCATGTGGGCCGGTAAGCAGCTTTTCAACTGGCTATTGATGAACGCGATGCAGCAATATTCAGAGGTGCATATATTTGTGATTGATGGCTTAAATATCGATAACTAAATAAATGATTTTCATCCGCCGTGTATTCTTATTTTTTGGAAAACTGAACATACCATACGCAAAATTTCCCACATTTTCCCACGTGAGCGTGACATTTCGGATGTTCACGATGCGTCATCGACATGGTCCAGCACTAAAAAGACCTCCGGGTCAACTCTATTTTTGATAAAGCTTAAAGGGACAAAGTCAGCCATTTTTCATGAATTTTGTTTGATGCGATATACTACTTATTTTGTTTGACATGTTGAAAGATACTGAGTGAATGAGTGACCATACATATATTCGACACCAGTTTTATACAAATTAAGTAAAACCATCGCGAAAACGAATTAATGGTCATGACCATTAATTCATTTTCGCGATGGTTTGCATGTATCGTGTCTAAAACCGGGGTCAAATATAGCATGGTCAGCCATTCTTTCGGCACGTCAAACAATATAAGTAGTATCTCACATCAAACAAAATTCACGAAAAATGGCCGACTTTGTCCCTTTAAATTGCTTGTGTATCTGGAAAACATGTTCTTCGACGGGATTCCTTTTTATGTCCGCTAAATGTATTATCAAATTTATTCATGATGACCCATATAGTTCTGTTTCATCAGTGTGATCATTCTGATCATCTGTTCTGTTGAGTTTTACACAGTATCTTTCTGCCGTGTTTTGTGATGAATAAACACGGATCATTGTGAATTTTCATTCCTCTGCTTGTTTTAAATCAGTTTTAAATCAGTGCATGACTGATGTAGAATGTGTCATTGTGCTTGTAACATGAGAGAGAGAAGACAAAAAAGCTGCACTTGTGAGATTGGACATCATGTATCTTGTTTATCAGCTTTAATTAGTTTATTGAGGCGACATGTCTTGTGTGATACATCTGGTGTTTTGATCTAATTAAATCATTTGTTCTAGCCTGAAATATGTTTATGCCTGACAACATACAAGCAAACTAGACTGAAAAATATTGTAAATGTTTGCTCCAAAATAGGTGACGTGACAGTGACACCTCAACACTTTTATCTGGTCACAGTATAAGTGGCTGAAAAACAAATGCGAAAAGTATGTTATTTTCCTGGATCTATTTGTGTTGATTGTGATAGACATTTGTGAACAGCATAAATGTCACAAAACCCTGTTTTAAATGATAAAAATTGTTCTAAAGTTGAACATGAACTTTTTATATTGATGCAGGTTGTTTACGACATGAAAATTCCAAAGAGTGACATGTGTGTAGGAATTTACAAATTCCCCACCCCCGTATGTGGGGGATTTACTTGGTTTAGGTGGGGATTTTCCGGATTGTCTTGCCCCAGGGGGTGGGGCATTTGGCAGATTTCACAGGACTAATTTCCAAATTCCCCACTAAACCCCGAGGTGGGGGGGGGTGGGGGTTTACATTGACTGGCGCATTATCGCCATTGCTGTATATTATGGCAGCAGAAGTGCCAGCCGAAAATATTCTTAATGATGATAACATAGCAGGTTTCATTTTTACAAGACGAACAGGAAGAAAACGTGAAGAGATACGCTTTACACTTTGTAAATTTAGAAAGCATTGCACTGTCTTTAAAAGTGTTCAACAAATATGAAAAAGCAAAAGATGCGAAGCTGAACAAGAAGAAATCTAAAGGTTATGGGCAGGGAGTTTTGAAAAGCGTACTTATTCAGTGGAAGGGGTCGATTTTTCAAACAAGGTTTTGCAAATCTTGGTGGTTGGGTTTGGAAACAGTAACACAAGTACAGAATACTTGAAAATAGTGATTGAAAAATTTACAAATTGTCTTAAGATCTGGAATACTAGAAATCTGTCCTTTAAATATAGGGCAATATACTGGCTGCCTCGAAAACTGTGGTACCTGGCATCATTCGATAACTTACCTAAAGAAGTAATTAATGAACTTGAAGCAAAAAGAAAACTATGGAATTTTATTTTGAGAGGCTAACGGGAAGTTATAACAAGGGGTATTTTCTTTCAAGGTATGACGATTGTAGCAAAAAAGTTGCCGACATTGAAGAAAAGATTAATTCACTCCAATTGAATTGGCTTTCCAAATTATTTGAGAAAAATCATGATAAGGCGACCCCTAAATGGACCAGTTTTTCGAAGTATTTCATTGCGAATTTTGACAATAAACTGAATAATGATTATTACTATCTCAACCTCAATTTCAATTTCAAAGTCAAAAACATGCGATTCCAAATGCTGTATGCAGAAATGTTGAATAACTGGAAGTCACTTAAGACTTACGAGAGTAAATATACCAACATTAAAACGCAATCTTCTTAGTGAAGTTCTGTGGTACAATGAAAACATAAAGAATAGAGTGTAATCTTCTATTAAAAATAGTAAAAAAAAGAATCTTAAGGCTTAAAGATATCAGGGATGATAACAGAAATGGCTTGAACAATGGGAAATAATTGCAAAAATTAGAGGAGGTACAAATAAACATGTGCAAGAAGGAAGTTAACACGGAGTATGAAACACTCCTCAATTCAATTCCAGATTTCTGAAAGCAAACGATAAGTTCAAACATCAAAAATAAAGAAAGCTGTGAATACGATGTTCTAGACTTAGAGAACTATGGTCTGACAAAGAGTGATGTCAAAAATAAGTCACTTTATTGGAAATTAGTTGATAAGGCATAATATTAAAGGTCAAATTGGTCAAAAATGGGCTGAGAATCCAACAATTACAAAGCGTCTTTATTCAATCGTCTTAATTCAACATGATTGTTAGCGGTTCAGTAAATAGTTTAAATTGGAAAATAACAGAGGCCTAATCGCAGGAAGCATGGCCAAAACTTTTAATTTGGGTGATGGGAAATGCCATATTTGTGGCCAAGAAGAAACACTGGAACATGTCTTATTTGAGTGAATGTATGTAAAAGAAATGTGACAGAAACGTATTTCTTTCTTTGTCAGAAACACAATAACAACACCAAGAAATTCAGCTAATCTTGAAGAGATTAAAGTTTCCCTCCAATCCTATATTATGCAATTAAAATGCTATCTTTCTTGATTGATGAACACATTGTATTTCACTTATAAGATGATGATCAAAACTGGGGAGTTTATCACAAGGTTTTCAAGCTTGTAAGACTTGAAGGACGAGGATACGTCCTGAAATGCTTTCATATAATAATATGATTTATTGACATTTTAATTTCCCTTCTATTTAGTCAGATGACTATTTTTTTCAGACATGGTCGGACGCTCAAAACGTTCACAGTGAGGTAGACTTGTTTTATTTGCCACTTTGTTAGAATAATTTTATCTAAGAAAAAGATGCACTCTGCGATGCGAGTGACAAAAGACATCTGTTCAACGGGCCCGCCCGACCCTGATTTGGTCCATTTCTCAATTTCTCTACCTCACCCCACCAAATCTTTACACATGCAATACCGCCTATATCTGACACTGCATGAATAAAGAAACATCATTTATGCTGTTTTCTTTCTCAGAAAACACAAAATAAGTAAAAAGATTTACATTTAAAATCACTTTCGAGTACGCTGCCACTCAATTTAAATTTCAATTGAAACCAACTGGTCTCTCATTTTTCCTTCCCCTAGAAGCTTGGTGATTCTGAAGTGCCTTGTACAATAGCTGATTATATGACGTAGCAGAATGCTATGTAGATTATGAAGTAGGCCTAAATGGCATAAAAGAAATGCAACGTCTTGGGCAAATTGGGCAAATGTTATCCATTTTCTTATCATATATATTTTCCAATAATGTCGGGAACGAAAACTTATCAAACGGTCAAACTGGAGTAGTAACAAGTCAATAAATTTTTTAAAAAGTTGAAAATTCTCTATACAAGAATGTCGGCAAATGACAAGCCCTGCTACTTATATCAAAATATAGTGTATTAAATGACGATAATTAAATTTCACAGTCGGTTACATATATGGACTATAACTTTTGAATCCAGGCTTTCTCCACTTTTCCTATTTTTGGTTTTCCTCTTTTGTTTCTTCTAAAATTTCATCAAACACTCTGTCTATTAATTCTTGTTCCATTTCTCTTTCTTCCATTTCTTCTTCCAGCTCGTCTCTGTCAAAATGATGGAATATTTTCTGTTTCAGAAGTATGTCTATTTTGTGAGAGTGCATATATCAATGGGGCAGTAAATTGACTGTTACAGTGAACAACATAAGTATTGTCATCAGTCTGAAAGGTATTAATCGTATCAACCGTACTATATGTCATTTATTTCAATTTCGTTTGTCTCGATCAAATACTATGATTTCAGAAACTGTATACTTACATAAACTCATTGATAATTTCCTCACGTTCGTTCTCATATTTGGTATTGCCAGGAATGTAAGCCTTGTTAGATCTCCTTCTTCTTCTTCTTCTCCGCCAACCTTCGGAGTCGCTTATCAGGAGACTCATCAACAAAGCCAAACACAAAAGTAACGCCAATCTGGTCCTCTCCATCATTAAAGATTCTTCGACAACAGTTTACCTAGCAAATCTAATCAAAGACAGGCAAAGCAATATATGAATTAGGATGGGCAGCATTTTAGCTCTATGCTTAAAGTATCTTTGTCACTTTTATCATATACAGGTACAACTTCTAAATGAATTTCTTAAAAATGATATTGATTGCGCTTTGCATAAATAATATAATTATTGAGGAAACTGAGCATTAGATCCAGCTAAAGCAATAGACAATACATGCACACATACACTTTTCTATGCCTATAATACTTCGCCGGCATTACATTTTTCAGCAGTACACCGAAATGTTTGATGTACCAGAACCGATCGACAACTTCCTGGCAACGCTCTGTTTCATATTTTTAAAATTAAAACGACCGAACGACCTGAGTATATGCACTTATATGCAAGCGAAAGTCAACAAGACCGCATCCCTAGATTGACATTCAACTTTAAGAACACAATGTCTATTGATATTGGGAACAGACGAATGAAAATGACGATATATATGAAAGTGTCATAGTTTAGGACGACGTTGAAATTAAGTGCGTTCAAGTTAAAAATCGTAGAGCTACTGCAGTCCGTTAGCTTATAAGTACAAAAAGTCACGTGTTTTGCTGTGACCACACCCAGAATCCTTGCTGACACCATCACTATACACAGAGTGTTGATATAGTTACTGTGGTCAATATGCGTTCGTTCGTGTGCAAACATCGCGTGCAAGTTACAGACGATGGGCGGTACGATGGGAGTAGGCAATAATAGCGATAAACAAAACGGCCAGTTTAGCCTACCCGGG
Organism: Ptychodera flava; assembly: GCF_041260155.1. Lineage (NCBI taxonomy): Eukaryota > Metazoa > Hemichordata > Enteropneusta > Ptychoderidae > Ptychodera > Ptychodera flava. The sequence goes on from NC_091949.1 coordinate 31,826,004, forward strand.
ATATTGTAATATATCATCTACCCTCTGATGTGATTTTCCTCTAATTAACGCCAAATAAATAAATATATTCGTAAAAATACATTATTACGTCGACGCCGACTTCATTGACGTCGACAAATCGACGTCAGCATTTATACTACGAATGATGCCTGGAACTTATCTACCGAACTGAGTGTAGCTAGGTAAGTTTGGAATGTGATGAGTTGGTTTTGAGTGATGTTTTTTTGTTGTTCAGGAGCGCGAACGAACGAATTGAATATAGAAGTGTCGAGCATCGATATCTTGTATGGCTTCTGCAAGTTCCGCGATGACAAACAGGAATATTGACCCCACAGTGACCTGACTATACCATTATTCGATAGGCGGGTCCGTATTCTCAACAATACACACCAATAATAGTGTGGTTCCGATAATGTGCTTTTTCAAAACTTGAAGTTGAATGCGAGGTCAGAAAAATGTTAGTCTTTAAAATCATTGTTGAGTAGAGGTCATTTTCAAATAGACTGTACAACATGAGGTACACAAGGGTGCCACAAAAACACCCGCCAACTCATAAAATCCTTCATATTATTCATTGTACACTGTGATTAACATAATGTGGTGATCAGATTATTTCGAGGTCATAAACTGACTCGCGAGCCACGCAGGTTTTTAATGTCTGTGAAATCATTGAACTTTCGAATTCGAGAAAGTAAAAAAGATTTACAACGGCGGTAGGTTCAAGTGCATTACAACCAATCGAGGTCTCTTCCTTGATGTTCGGACATTGCAACCTCTTCTTTGGTTCTTCTTTAAGAGCTTAATGCACGGTCCCTCCACAAAAGGACCGTGCTTAATGTTACAATCGACGTCTGCAAAAAAGTCTACCATCGTGGCGTGTATAATTAAAGTCAGAGAGTGTCGCGTCGTCTCCAGTCTTGACCATTCTCGCATTTTTTCCATTTTTTCCTGCTCGCAAAAAAAATTTCGGCGTTGGGTGATAAGACTCGCCGAAGAGGGCGTGGTGTACGACGATGGTCTTGACCCGTACGTACAGACTCGTCCGAAAGTCAAAGCCTAAAAGTATTCCTCCGCACTGCACTGAACCCGCTCTCACGACCAAAAAAATAATCATACGAAGTTCACACCCGCTCTTACTTCCGAGTTTCGAATATACACAGAAAATGTGTCTAAGCGTTCGTTTGTCGTAAAATCCTTTCACATAAACAAAAATCTTTCATCTATGGAATAGAACATACCCGGAGAACATAGTCCTAGGCGTATTCATAAAAAATTAGGTCAAAAGGCATGTGTGACTTATAGCTTGCATACGTCACTCGTAGTATGAAAGTACGAGCCAGTACTTCTGCTCGTACAATGTCAGTTTCGAGACAATTACATACCTCCAATATGAGTCCACATACAAAGTACAATATCGGTATTATAAGCTTTCAAACATGACGATGAAATAAATATGACTACACTTGACTATCTCTGGCAGAGAGAAAAATATCAATAAAAAATAATCCAAAGCCTGAGGAAACAATATCTAGTCTCTTAGGGTGACCGTTTTATTTTTTTGTTTCTCATCTCCAGAGGAATACTCAGGCAGGGCGGGCGGTCGAAATAAAAAAAAAAAACAAGCACCAAAAAAAATGTATTTGTTTCAGTTCAATGTTCTGTCCATTTAGTCTCTACGATTTTCAAGTACAAAAAACGTGTATTTGTTTCAGTTTAATGTTCTGTCCATTCACTGTCACTGCAATTTCTTGTCTTTCAGTTCAGTGTTCTGTACTCTCTGTCCTTTCAGTCTGAGTCGCTGCAATCTCACATTTTGATGATGGTGATGCTGTTGCTGGGATGATCGCCTCAGAGGCGGCGCAAATAAAAAAGTTTTTTATATTTTCATGTTGGAGCTGAAATTTACGGTCGGTCGGGAGATGAGAAACACAAAAATAAATTAAAGCTGCAAGCAGCGTTGGCGGGGCCCAAGCGGATAACATGGTTGAAAGATCTTGCACTAATGATATTATGTGCAAAATTCGATCTTGGAAAAGTATGATTTTGAACATCATCTCATAGTTACTGTACGTGTCAGTGGGAATTGCATATTCTACGTAAAATCCAATATGGCGGCGAAATATGAAGGATGTAGCACTTGTGGTTACTGTGTTATGGACATATACTCATATTTAAGGGCAAAGGTCATCGAGGTCACGTGACATTTTGTCAAAAAAATTGTAAAGCTTAGTTATCCCTATATACCAAAAATCAGACCTCTAGCTCTATTGGCTAGCTCAGAATTTGATATGCGCATAATTAATGAGGTACAGGATGTGGTGTCATAAGGTCTCCCATCATACCAAATATGAAGGGTGTAGCACTTGTGGTTACTGAGTTATGGACATATACGTATTTTCAAGGTCAAAGGTCATCGAGGTCATGTGACATTTGTCAAAAAATTGTATTGCTAAGTTATCCCTATATACCAAAAATCAGACCTTTAGCTCTATTGGCTGGCTCAGAATTACATATGCGCATAATTAATGAGGTACAGGATGTGGTGTCATAAGGTCTCCCATCATACCAAATATGAAGGGTGTAGCACTTGTGGTTACTGAGTTATGGACATATACATATTTTCAAGGTCAAAGGTCATCGAGGTCATGTGACATTTTGTCAAAAGAATGTAATGCTAAGTTATGCCTATATACCAAAAATCAGACCTCTAGCTCTATTGGCTGGCTCAAAATTAGATATGCACATAATTAATGAGGTACAGGATGTGGTGTCATAAGGTCTCCCATCATACCAAATATGAAGGCTGTAGCACTTGTGGTTACTGAGTTATTGATTTATACGTATATTCAAGGTCAAAGGTTATCGAGGTCACGTGACATTATGTCAAAAAAAAATTGTCTTCCTAAGTTATCCCTATATACCAAAATCAGACTCTAGCTCTATTGGCGGCTCAGAATTAGATATGCGCATATTAATGAGGTACAGGAGTGTGCGTCATAAGGTCTCCCATCATACCAAATATGAAGGGTGTAGCACTTGTGGTTACTGAGTTATGAACACATACGTATATTCAAGGTCAAAGGTCATCGAGGTCATGTGACATTTTGTCAAAATAATTGTATTGCTAAGTTATCCTATATACCAAAAATTAACCTTTAGCTCTATTGGCTGGCTCAGAATTAGATATGCACATAATTAATGAGGTACAGGATGTGGTGTCATAAGGTCTCCCATCATACCAAATATGAAGGCTGTAGCACTTGTGGTTACTGAGTTATTGATTTATACGTATATTCAAGGTCAAAGGTCATCGAGGTCATGTGACATGTCAAAAAAAATTGTATTGCTAAGTTATCCATATATACCAAAACTCAGACCTCTAGCTCTATTGGCTGGCTCAGAATTAGATATGCGCATAATTAATGAGGTACAGGATGTGGTGTCATAAGGTCTCCCATCATACCAAATATGAAGGGTGTAGCACTTGTGGTTACTGAGTTATGGACATATACGTATTTTCAAGGTCAAAGGTCATAGAGGTCATGTGATATTTTGTCAAAAAAATTGTATTGCTAAGTTATCCCTATATACCAAAAATCAGACCTTTAGCTCTATTGGCTGGCTCAGAATTACATATGCGCATAATTAATGAGGTACAGGATGTGGTGTCATAAGGTCTCCCATCATACCAAATATGAAGGGTGTAGCACTTGTGGTTACTGAGTTATGGACATATACGTATTTTCAAGGTCAAAGGTCATCGAGGTCATGTGACACTTTGTCAAAAAAATTGTATTGCTAAGTTATCCCTATATACCAAAATTAGACCTTTAGCTCTATTGGCTGGCTCAGAATTACATATGCGCATAATTAATGAGGTACAGGATGTGGTGTCATAAGGTCTCCCATCATACCAAATATGAAGGGTGTAGCACTTGTGGTTACTGAGTTATGGACATATACGTATTTTCAAGGTCAAAGGTTATCGAGGTCACGTGACATTTTGTCAAAAAAATTGTAATGCTAAGTTATGCCTATATACCAAAAATTAGACCTCTCGCTCTATTGGCTGGCTCAGAATTAGATATGCGCATAATTAATGAGGTACAGGATGTGGTGTCATAAGGTCTCCCATCATACCAAATATGAAGGGTGTAGCACTTGTGGTTACTGAGTTATGGACATATACGTATATTCAAGGTCAAAGGTCATCGAGGTCACGTGACATTTTGTCAAAAAAATTGTATTGCTAAGTTATCCCTATATACCAAAAATCAGACCTTTAGCTCTATTGGCTGGCTCAGAATTAGATATGCGCATAAAATCCAAGATGGCGGCCAAATCATGTGACCAATCCAAATGTCTTTCGCAAACTTAAAAGAGATCACTCTGAGGATGAGATGAGTAAAATTTCAGTTAAATCGGTGTGTTTGTTCTGGAGAAGAAGATTTTTAATGATTAAATTGCGATTTTCATAAAATCCAAGATGGCGGCCAAATCACGTGACCGATCCAAACGTCTTTCACAAACTTGAAAGAGATCACTCTAAGGATGACATGAGTAAATTTCAGCTAAATCTGTATGTTGGTTCTGGAGAAGAAGATTTTTAAAATTAAGTCGGTATTTTTCGCAAATCCAATATGGCCGCCAGGTCGCGCGACTATTCGAAATTTCTATACCCAGGTGCACGAGATCTCATAGGTACCTATTAGCCCTGCAAGTTTCAGAAGTTTGCGGTAAGCGGTGATTGAGTTCTAGGTCGACAAAAAAAGAGCGGAAGAAGAAGAAGAAGAAGAAGAAAAGAAGAAGATTAAAGCTGCAAGCAGCGTTGGCGGGGCCCAAGCGGTTAATCATGTGACTGATCTTAATGTCTTTTACAAACTTGAAAGACATCAGCCTACGGATGACATGAGTAACATTTCAGCTGAACTGGTGTTTTACTTCTGGAGAAGAGGATTTTTAAAGAGTAATTGGTATTTTTCGAAAATCCAATATGGCGGCCAAATCACATGACCGATCAAAATGCCTTTCGCAAACTTGAAAGAGATCACACTTAAGATGTTACTTGTCAAATTTCAGTCCAATCGGTGCATTGGTTCTGGAGAAGAAGATTTTTAAAGATTAAATCACGATTTTCGCAAAATCCAATATGGCGGCCAAACCACGTGACCGATCAAAACGCCTTTCGCAAACTTGAAAGAGATCACACTTAAGATGTAACATGTAAAATTTCAGTCGAGTAGGTATGTTGGTTCTGGAGAAGAAGATTTTTAAAGATTAAATCACGATTTTCGCAAAATCCAATATGGCGGCCAGACCACGTGACCGATCAAAACGCCCTTTGCAAACTTGAAAGAGATCACACTTAAGATGTTACATGTCTATTTTCAGTGGAATCGGTGTGTTGGTTCTGGAGAAGAAGATTTTTAAAGATTAAATCACGATTTTCGCAAAATCCAATATGGCGGCCAAACCACGTGACCGATCAAAACGCCTTTCGCAAACTTGAAAGAGATCACACTTAAGATGTCACATGTAAATTTTCAGTTGAATCGGTGTGTTGGTTCTCGAGAAGAAGATTTTTAAAGATTAAATCACGATTTTCTTAAAATCCAATATGGCGGCCAAGGTCACGTGACCGCACGCGATTTTATTCGCCAATTTTTAAGACCTTAGGTCATGTTTGCTATGTAAAAAATTTCAAACTGACTAGACCCCTAGGTCAGCAGAAAAAGGCATTTTTAGGTTTTTGGAAAATCCAATATGGCCACCAGGTCACGTGATCAATCACAATTTTAAGGATAACATGCACTAGTACCCATTAGTACCTATTAGCCCTGTAAGTTTGAGAACTTAACGTTAAGCGGTTCCTGAGATCAAGAGGGGCAAAAAAGCGGCGGAAGAAGAGGAAGAAGAAGAAGCGGAAGAAGAAGAAGAATATTGAACTCCTACGAAACCAATAGGGGCCCAGCCGGTAGGCTTGGGCCCCTAATTAAAGCTGCAAGCAGCGTTGGCGGGGCCCAAGCGGTTAATCATGTGACCGATCCAAATGTCTTTTATAAACTTGAAAGACATAAGCCTAAGGATGACCTGAGTAACATTTCAACTGAACTGGTGTTTTACTTCTCAAGAAGAAGCTTTTTAAAGAGTAAATTGGTATTTTTCGAAAATCCAATATGGCGGCCAAATCACGTGACCGATCAAAATGCCTTTCGCAAACTTGAAAGAGATCACACTTAAGATGTTACTTGTCAAATTTCAGTCCAATCGGTGCATTGGTTCTGGAGAAGAAGATTTTAAAGATTAAATCACGATTTTCGCAAAATCCAATATGGCGGCCAAACCACGTGACCGATCAAAACGCCTTTCGCAAACTTGAAAGAGATCACACTTAAGATGTAACATGTAAAATTTCAGTAGAGTAGGTGTGTTGGTTCTGGAGAAGAAGATTTTTAAAGATTAAATCACGATTTTCGCAAAATCCAATATGGCGGCCAGACCACGTGACCGATCAAAACGCCTTTGCAAACTTGAAAGAGATCACACTTAAGATGTTACATGTCTAATTTCAGTGGAATCGGTGTGTTGGTTCTGGAGAAGAAGATTTTTAGAGATTAAATCACGATTTCGCAAAATCCAATATGGCGGCCAAACCACGTGACCGATCAAAACGCCTTTCGCAAACTTGAAAGAGATCACACTTAAGATGTTACTTGTCAAATTTCAGTCCAATCGGTGCATTGGTTTTGGAGAAGAAGATTTTTAAAGATTAAATCATGATTTTCGCAAAAATCCAATATGGCGGCCAAACCACGTGACCCATCAAAACGCCTTTCGCAAACTTGAAAGAGATCACACTTAAGATGCTACATGTCAAATTTCAGTTGAATCGGTGTGTTTGTTCTGGAGAAGAAGATTTTTGAAGATTAAATCACGATTTTTGCAAAATCCAATATGGCGGCCAAACCACGTGACCGATCAAAACGCCTTTGCAAACTTGAAAGACATCACACTTAAGATGTTACATGTGAAATTTCAGTCAAATCGGTGTTTTGGTTCTGGAGAAGAAGATTTTTAAAGATTAAATCACGATTTTCGCAAAATCCAATATGGCGGCCAAGGTCACGTGACCGCATGCGATTTTATTGGCAAATTCTTAAGACCTTAGGCCATGCTTGCTATACAAAAAATTTCAAATCGACTAGACCCCTGGGTCTTCTGAGAAGCCATTTTTAGGTTTTTGGAAAATCCAATATGGCCGCCAGGTCACGTGACCAATCGAAATTTGTATACCCAGGTGCACAAGATCTCATAGGTACCTATTAGCCCTTCAAGTTTCAGAAGTTTGCGGTAAGCGGTGGTTGAGTTCTAGGTCGACAAAAAAAGAGCGGAAGAAGAAGAAGAAGTAGAAGAAAGTTGAACTCCTATAAAACCAATAGGGGCCCAGCCGGTCGGCTTGGGCCCCTAAATATTGACTCCTATAAAAACAATAGGTGCCCAGCCGCTAGGCTTGGGCCCTAAAAATGTCGCCCTTATCGTAAATGGAAACATGATATTTTTATAATTAAGCAATAACCCCCGCCGCAGGATGGTATACACGAGATTTTGGTACAATGCGCGACATATAGCACGAGCCGATAGGCGAGTGCTATATGGAGCGAATTGTACCAAAATCGAGTGTATACCCTCCTGCGAAGGGGGTTATTGCTATTATATTATATCAACTTGCGTGTCTTTGTTGTCTTGCTTGGGTATTTTCATCACTCTAAGCCCCAAATGCAGAAAACGGACGGCTGAGAGATCGAACGTCGAAAATTCTGCGCCCGAGACCGAGCATTTTTTGCTCACGTGTGTACACACGTGGGCATATGTCGCAGCGATGTCTGTCTGTCTGTGTGTCTGTCTGTCTGTCTGTTGGTCCATTTTCTCAAAAACGGCTGAACGTATTTCAGTCAAATTTGGTAGACATCTTCAGAATTCAAATGGCTAGAACTGAAAAGGTTTTGGTGGGCGTGGCTTGCATATTAATGAAGTTATCACAGTTTTAATTTTTCTGATACATGGTAGTCTATGGGAAGCCGGTATCTGTGGTTTGAGGGCGCTATCCCCACGTTACACTCTGGCTAGACGATGCTGAAATTAGACTCGGTTTCGGATTCGGTTTCGGATTCGGTTTCGGATTCTAGAGACTGAAAGAAATTTTATATTTTCAGCCAATTGTTACACTGTGGAATACTGGATTTTCCTTACTTTCCCTGGACCCTTTTTTCAGCTAAAATAATATCTAATCACACTAAACAAAGTGAAAATATGTATATAGGGATAACTTGGCAATACAAATTTTTTGACAAAATGTCATGTGATCTCGATGACCTTTGACCTTAAATATGAGTATATGTCCATAACTCAGAAACCACAAGTGCTACACCCTTCATATTTGGTATGATGGGAGACCTTATGACATCACATCCTGTACCTTATTAATTATGTGCATATCTAATTCTGAGCCAGCAAATAGAGCTAGAGGTCTGATTTTTGGTATATAGGTATAACTTCGCAATACAATTTTTTTGACAAAATGTCATGTGACCCCAATGACCTTTGACCTCAAATATACATATATGGCCATAACTCAGTAACCCCAAGTGCTACACCCTTCATATTTGGTATGATGGGAGACCTTATGACACTACATCCTGTACCTCATTAATTATGCGCATATCTAATTCTGAGCCAGCCAATAGAGCTAGAGGTCTGATTTTTGGAATATAGGGATAACTTAGCAATATAATTTTTTTGACAAAATGTCATGTGACCTCGGTGACCTTTGACCTCAAATATACATATTTGTCCATAACTCAGTAACCACAAGTGCTACAGCCTTCATGTATGGTATGATGGGACAGCTTATGACGCCACATATTGCACCTCATTAATTATGTGCATATCTAATTTTGAGCGCGCCAATAGAGCTAGAGGTCTGATTTTTGGTATATAGGGATAACTTAGCAATACAATTTTTTTGACAAAATTTACGTGACCTCGGTGACCTTTGACCTCAAATATACATATTTGTCCATAACTCAGTAACCACAAGTGCTACAGCCTTCATGTATGGTATGATGGGACACTTATGACGCCACATATTGTACCTCATTAATTATGCGCATATCTAATTTTGAGCGAGCCAATAGAGCTAGAGGTCTGATTTTTGGTATATAGGGATAACTTAGCAATACAATTTTTTTGACAAAATGTCACGTGACCTCGGTGACCTTTGACCTCAAATATACATATTTTTCCATAACTCGGTAACCACAAGTGCTACACCCTTCATGTTTGGTATGATGGGACACGTTATGACGCCACATACTGTACCTCAATAATTATGCGCATATCTCATTCTGAGCGAGCCAATAGAGCTGGATGTCTGATTTTTGGTATATAGAGATAACTATAGGAGAGAAATTTTTTGACCAAATGTCATGTGACCTCGATGACCTTTTACCTAAAATATATGTTTATGTCAATAAATAAGTAACCACAAGTGCTATGTCCTTTGTATTTAGTAGGATGGGAGACCTTATGACAACACACGCTTTACCTCATGAATTATGTACACATCTAATTCTGGGCAAGCGAATAGAGCTAGAGATCTGATTTTTTGGCATATAGGGATTAATTAGGAATATAATTTTTTTTGAAATGTCATGTGACCTTGATGACCTTTGACCTTGATTATACATATATATGCATATTTCAGTAACCACAAGTTCTATACCTCCTATTTTGATAGGATATTAGACCTTAAGATGTCACATCTTGTACCTCATTTATAATGCGCATATGTATTTCTTGGCTGGCCAATACTGCTAGAGGTCTGATCTTTTTTCCCGATTTAGAACCGTAACTTAGACATGCCTCATGTGTTTCAAATTGGGAACAACGACATAGACCTATGTGCCCATAGATCTCAACATATACACTCCAATGATACTTCTTAATGACCACATTTTCCTGCCCCATCAAGACTAGTACTCCTATTACAAGTGGGGACTATGTCATTGTAAATGACTTGTTGAGTTAATGGTTGTATCACAGTATTCGATATATCTAATTCTGTATTTTTTCCATTTTATATTCTGAATAATTACATTAAACATATTTCACTGTCTCCAGTACATTTCATTTAAGTATTTTCACTTCATGCACTTTATCCCTTTCACACATGTTCAAATATCTGACCAGAGAACAAACACTAAATAGTCCAGGATGGGAGCTACAGTGTCATTGACGCTATTTTTACTTCAGCCAATTCCTAATTTGCATATTAAATGAATTTTCATACTTAGGGATATTCATCTGAATTGACTTTATCAAAATTGATGTAACTTGCTATGTACATTTCAGACACTGTAAGACAATATTATTGAAAGTCATTAATCATTTTCTCTTCAGCAAATTCCTAATTTGCATGTTTAATGAACTTTCCTAATTAGAGATATATATCTGAATTGACTTGACCAAAGTTGACAAAACTTGCTACATATATTGCAGATACCATGATACAACATTATTGACAATCATTAAGCATTTTTACTTAAGTCAATTCCTAATTTACATATTTAATGAACTTTGCTTATCAGGGATATATACTGGGATTTACTTGATCAAAGTTGGCAAAACATGACAACATTGATGATTATACCTGGTTAAAACAATATCGAAAGTCATTTCACATTTTCATGTCAGCTAATTTACAATTTGCATATCTAATGAGCTTGAAGGACTTGGCCAACGGTAATTACACTTGCTATATAAATGACAGCAGTCAAAGAACTTTAATATTTTTATTTCAGCTAATTACATATTTGTATACTTCATGACCTTTGAGAATTAATCAGCGGTGATTATTGTTCATTATGTTGATCATAATACTTTCAATGAAGTTGCAAACATGTGGCAAAGGTTCAAATTTACACATAACTGTATGAAACACGTGAGCATTTCAGTTCATATCTGGTTTAGTAACAGACAAAAAAGACGTGCATGTCTTTTATATGCTTTTGATGACTGAATCACAGAATATTGTTGTATATTTCTTGATTTTCTCTGATTTCCTTTCCTTTTTTAGCTCACGTGTGTAAACACGTGGGCATATGTCGCAGCGATGTCTGTCCTGTCTGTCTGTCTGTCTGTCTGTCTGTTGGTCCATTTTCTCAAAAACGGCTGAACGTATTTCAGTCAAATTTGGCAGACATCTTCAGAATTCAAATGGCTAGAACTGAAAAGGTTTTGGTGGGCGTGGCTTGGATATTAATGAAGTTATGAAAGTTTTAATTTTTCTGTTACGCCGCGTATGACAAGTGAAAACAATCGACTGTTTGAGGGCGCTGTGAAATGTGCTTGTCCAGGTTGGCTACAGCTGGATAGCCCTGCGTACGATGCTGTGTGTTCCGCTACAGCTAATAGCCCCGCTCACTGTGGTGAGCGGGGCTATTAGCTGTAGCGGAACACACAGCATCGTACGCAGGGCTAACAGCTGGATAGCTCTGGTTTCAACCACGGTCCCTCCGTGTTTCAACCTCGTATTGAACATTAAAAATATGATATTTTATTACTCATTCAACTCACTATTCAAGATAAAATATCGTTTAGCAAATTAGCTTTATCCTTGGTAATTGATTGTTTCCCTCGCTGCTCGATCGCCAGAAATGAGTACATACGTTCTCTACCTTGCCTCATGGCATGGAAGTGCTGATGAATAATAACTTTGGGTCAAAGGTATTGAAGTGTCCAATCAGGTTCGTGCACAGAGTCCAAGGCCATGACCTACTTCATGTACTTCTGCACTGTTTTGATTTTGCTTCGCCAAGAAACGTGTTCGTCATTGTCCATAGAAGTATGTTTGCTCTCCTTTGAGGTTGTTTGTGAAACAAATTCCGGGATAGGCCTTGGAATGCATACGATCGGCATCGCGGCAGTGCATGTAGCTAGCCCTACGAGTATGACGAGAGTGTCCGGCTTTGGCTACGCCGCCTCCCACCTCCGGTAGGCGGCGTAGCCAAAGCCGGACACTGTCGCCATACTCGTAGGGCTATGCATGTAGCGTACCATGCTTGTGTAACTGCCGAGCTCAACGTGCATTCACGGTTGATACTCGTGTACAATCATGATGTGTTCAATTCTGATGAAGATTCATAAGTCTTACTTTGGCAGTCTTTTTTCCGTACGATAATCCCGACAATACGTGTTACTGTTAGACGAGGTGGCCATTTTTTGCTCACGTGTGAACACGTGAGCATATGTCGCAGCGATGTCTGTCTGTCTGTCTGTCTGTCTGTCTGTCTGTCTGTCTGTCTGTCTGTCTGTTGGTCCATTTTCTCAAAAACGGCTGAACGTATTTCAGTCAAATTTGGTAGACATCTTCAGAATTCAAATGGCTAGAACTGAAAAGGTTTTGGTGGGCGTGGCTTGGATATTAATGAAGTTATGAAAGTTTTAATTTTTCTGTTACGCCGCGTATGACAAGTGAAAACAATCGACTGTTTGAGGGCGCTGTGAAATATGCTTGTCCAGGTTGGCTACAGCTGGATAGCTCTGGTTTCAACCACGGTCCCTCCGTGTTTCAACCTCGTATTGAACATTAAAAATATGATATTTTATTACTCATTCAACTCACTATTCAAGATAAAATATAGTTTAGCAAATTAGCTTTATCCTTGGTAATTGATTGTTTCCCTCGCTGCTCGATCGCCAGAAATGAGTACATACGTTCTCTACCTAGCCTCATGGCATGGAAGTGCTGATGAATAATAACTTTGGGTCAAAGGTATTGAAGTGTCCAATCAGGTTCGTGCACAGAGTCCAAGGCCATGACCTACTTCATGTACTTCTGCACTGTTTTGATTTTGCTTCGCCAAGAAACGTGTTCGTCATTGTCCATAGAAGTATGTTTGCTCTCCTTTGAGGTTGTTTGTGAAACAAATTCCGGGATAGGCCTTGGAATGCATACGATCGGACATCGCGGCAGTGCATGTAGCTAGCCCTACGAGTATGACGAGAGTGTCCGGCTTTGGCTACGCCGCCTCCCACCTCCGGTAGGCGGCGTAGCCAAAGCCGGACACTGTCGCCATACTCGTAGGGCTATGCATGTAGCGTACCATGCTTGTGTAACTGCCGAGCTCAACGTGCATTCACGGTTGATACTCGTGTACAATCATGATGTGTTCAATTCTGATGAAGATTCATAAGTCTTACTTTTGCAGTCTTTTTTCCGTACGATAATCCCGACAATACGTGTTACTGTTAGACGAGGTGGCCATTTTATGATAAGTTTCAATACTGCACAGCTACATAGCGTCACTATCGTGTGATCGAGGTACAGCGTTGTTGAACGCGATACAGAAACTCTGCAGAGGGAGAAACGGGCACACAGTCCATGTAGCCGACAATGAGATGCAAATGATATGCGGTTAAGGTCTCCTCGACTAACTTTCAGCTGGTTGCTCACTTTCTACTATTTTTATAGTATTTTATACAAAGGCACAGACTTATTCTACCTGCAACTTAAAACTGATAGTGATTTTGTAGCTCATTCTTTACTATTTTTCATAGTTTTCGGTAGCCGGTATCAGACACTTCGTGTTCGTGTCGGCTACATGGACGATCTGCCGAGAAAGGATCGTTGACATGAACAGTCAATGTACTTCAGCACGTAGTCCGCAGATAGCGGATCGAGAAAATAAACGTGTCCCAGTAAATAACGGAATATTTATGTACATTAACTCGATATTAATCAAATTTCCAGCTCATCGCAAAAAAATGTATTGCAAAGATTAATTTGTCACTGACAAATACTGCACTGTATGGAAAAAACAGTCTGTAGAATAGTTCAACTTCAAGTGGTATTACCCGAGACAAACACTTGTGTTGTCAATTTTGATTTCATTTCATAAACTTCATACTTCATCGAGTATCGTGTATTTCAGCCTTTGTGAAGCCATTTTATTGATATTTTCAATTTTTGTCTTGGCTTTGTTGTGGAACATGTTGAATCGTCTCCGTGGACATGTAGGCAAAAGTGTGACGGGGTTGAAGTGACTTGGGTACCTGGGGCCGACCAAAACCAGTGTGAATTACTGGGGTCAAAGCGGACAGCGGCCGGGATGACGTGTTCCCCAAGCGAGCTACCTTCAGAAGTCTGTTTCATCGCAAAAAAGTCAACTTTTAAAACCCGTCATTTATTTACTGATGTTATTCTCAGCATCACAAACATATACGCCTCTGCTATGTATCACAGCAAATAGTTATATTTGAGCGCCCCGTAAATGGGATCCTCGTTTTTTTGCGAACCCGGAAGTGTGTCTTGCTCAATGCATTTCCTACCCATAGCGAGGGAAACTGCCCGCGTTCCCATGCTCCCATGCACCCTTTTTCAATGCCAGTGCAACGCCATCTGTGCAAAATTTGTGGTGGTATGCTCCCGTGTGATGGAAAACCTCTCTTATTCTAACAATGACGTAGTTGACTTTGGACTTCGATTGTTTGTAATGTGATGTCCATGCAGTGAGTTTGGGTTGGCGCGCTTATAATGCAATCTTCGCCCGCCTGCGGTCCGATATCCCGCATTTATTAGCGATATTTATCTGTTTTTGACTTGACCAAAGTTGGCAAAACTTGCTATGTACATTAAAGATACTATGATACAAGATTATTGAAAGTCATTTGACATTTTTTTCAGCCAATTCCCAATATGCATATTTAATGAACCTTCCAAATTAGGGATATACACTGGCATTTACTTGATAAAATTTGGCGAAACATGCTGTGTACATTGATCATTATACCAGGTTATAACAGTATTGAAAGTCATTTTGCATTTTCATGTCAGCTAATTCATAATTTGCATAAATAGCTAACAAGCTTTCACGGTTTGGCATATAGAGCTTGAAGGACTTGACCAAAGGTAATTACACATGCTATATTGTGATACAATGACAGTACTCAAAGAAATTAATTATTTTTATTTCAGCTAATTACATATTTGAATACTTAATGACCTTTAGAATTGATCTGTGGTGAAATTCATTGTGTTGATCATAACACTTTAAATGTAGCAAAGCATGTAGCAAAGGTTCAAACTTGCACATAAATGCAATATATAATGAAACACGTGAGCATTTTCAGTTCATATCTGGTATTCGCATGCAACACGAACACTATACATAAATACCTGCTGCAGTCACACAGAAAATGGGTCAAGAGTTCAAATCAAAAGAAAAAAGTAACAATTTTTTTCGTAAATTTACATAAGAACAATAGTCCTGGCTTTTTTGGCATACTAAAAATAGATTTGTCTCATTCTGTACCGCATACGCGTATACGGTATACTTCGACCGTCGCGACATTCAGAGGTGGCACAGTGAAGTTACAGGATCTATTTTTGATGGATAATTTGGACGTTAATTGTACCAGAAAACAAGCAGTTTTGAAATAATCCAGACTTGCGATGACCGCAACCGTGATGAACAGTTGTGCAGAGTGCGTTGCCCGATACAGGGAGAGCTGGACGCTGACACTGCTCTCGCATTTGATGTCAAATATCGTCGCAGTCGCCAGGAGTTATCCCATTGTTATTTTGAACTTCTTGGTCTACGTCGTTCGGACACCCGGTCTGTTACAGCCCAAACTTTGGTAAAGAATATCTGACATACCGTTACTGTGAGGAAGTGTCAATTTACTTTTGTATGAACGAATACTATCTCCATTTTAAAGAGCGGTAAGACATATCGCGTCTCGATTCCCGCAATATCAAGCAAAGTTCACGGTGCGCTATGTCGGCTTTGTCGCCCTAATATTTGTGTGCATCACACCCCGAATGTGCTGCTTCAGAGATGTCTTTCATCATGTACCCCAACTTATTTACTCCCAGAGGTGAGTTATATACAGACCCACACTTTATCTGTGTATCAAAATTCGGTCTTCGGTCTTTGATACAAAGTGGACAGTATCGTTATTTTGCGGGTCGACGGGTCAAATTGCAGGTCAAAGTGCGGGTCGATTTGCTGGTCGCACGAAAACGATAGAAATGAGACTTATCTTCGTGTACAATTATTTCTTGAAATAAAATGAACCATAAAAAACACCTAGTTCCTTCAAGGTCATATTTCCTTTCGTGGATACCACGAAAAATACAACATCTTTGCGATAATTACACTTCCGGGTTTCACCTATTGATCGACAATGCAGGTCTGAGTGCGCCACCAGCGACCTCATGCATGAGAGGAGCAAGACTTTTTATTATATTACTCAGTCGCATATCGCATGTCGTGACCGTATTTCCATACAGTACAGTACATTACCCACAATTTCTCTTGATTTGCATGCTTGAATGTTTCCTGTGCCAAGCCTGTTTTCCTCTTCAACACATTTGTAATATTTTAAACTGTAAATTATCAGTTTATTATTATTTGATAAAAGTGTACTGATGACATGCAACATTTCTGTTTGAATTACATCAGAACTCAAATTACAGAGGTGCTGAAATAACTCAAATTTTCGATGCAAAATAATCACTTACTGAGTGGCCTACCCCTGTTAACAGTCTAAAGTAAAAAGTTCTATAGAGACAGAATGATATCACTTTTCAGGAAAGACAGGTGCAACTGGTTTCCCTATTTTTATTGAGATATTAGATAAGGCGTTTGAAAATGTCAGAAATTATACAAAAAATTAATGCAGGGCAGCAACCAGCACTTTGCAACCTCGAGTACCCCAAAGCAACCTGAAAACCCGTAAGAAATAATGGCTGACTGTGACCCACAACTTGTAAACTGCTCAGTGCTCAGAAAGTTGTAGCCCGCAGCGACCCGCAACCTAAATATTGGCCAGAGAGGAGTGACCCGCACTTGCCCGCAGCAACCCACATTATTACACCTCACGTATAATTCAGGTACTGTGATTGGCTGAGCCTCACTCACGTGATATAGAACAAAAAGTGATAGAACATGGCTAAGGTGATATAGCCCTGTCGCGTGCAGTGATATAGCCCGCTACCACGTTCTGGAATACCGCGCGTACTTTCTGCGCGTACCACGTCATCGCGTAAATTTGCTTGCTATTTTCTATAAAGCAATGGCTTTTGAAAAGGTTCAAGAAATTAGCTCGACCTGAAGTTCACGACGACGTTTAGTACATTAAATGAGAAAATCTTGAACAACACTGTCTTCGTTTTTAGACGTTAATTCAACTTCATGTAGCATTGCGATCGAGCAACAAATAGAACGTTTCACTGTGGCGAGTCTCGATCGACACTTGACTGCATTCTGAGCAAAGTTTCGAAAACAAGTGTCTGTTCGGTGTAATAAAATTAATAACACACGCTAGCTCGGGCAAG
The DNA here is from genome assembly GCF_041260155.1 of Ptychodera flava. Taxonomy (NCBI): domain Eukaryota; kingdom Metazoa; phylum Hemichordata; class Enteropneusta; family Ptychoderidae; genus Ptychodera; species Ptychodera flava. The sequence goes on from NC_091949.1 coordinate 31,843,402, forward strand.
ATCACGATTTGTTGCCTGCCCTCGGGCTGGTGCTCATGACGGTAATATTGATGATACCCTCGCCTTCGGCTCGGGCATCATCAATATTACCGTCATGAGCACCAGCCCTTGGGCGGGCAACAAATCGTGATCTTGCCCTTGCTGGCGTGTGTTATTATTTAACTGGCCCGCAACCTATAAAAACAGTGGCCCGCACTAGCCCGCAGTGACCCGCAGCCCGCACGACCCGCACAATAGTTACACTCCAAAGTGGACTGTTTAGGTTTTTCTCGAGTCTACGGTTTAGATAGGTACGTTCAAATGCACCGACCTGGCAATTTTCGGAAATGCCTGTTTAGGGGCCCGTTTTACCACCGCTATCAGTGCTAAAACAGTATTTTAGCATCGGTGGAATGCAGCTCTCGTCCAATCAGAATGGCGCATGGTAGCATGATATAATATAATCTTTGTTTTCTTGATACTTATTGATAACCGCCACTTATTACAAAAGGAGCAACCTGAGTGAGTGCTGCAAACCAGGCTGTGAGGTTGATAATAACACAATATCATCTGCAAACATAAGAATTGGCAGTGTTCTATCAAGCAAAACAGGAGCATCAATACATTTGTTATGAAGTAAAGTTGGTGAATCATTTAAAAATAAATTAAATAAAGTGGGACTGAGATTACAACTTTGTCTGGTACCAACATGTGAACGAAATGAATTGGTATAACCAGATGATAACTTGATACATGACTTGACATTATCATACATGCACTTTACAATATTCAAAACTTACTACCAAAGCCTTGCATTGATAATTTATAAAACAACCCCCAATGCCAGACACAGTCAAATGCTTTCTGTAAGTCTACAAAGCATGTAAACAAATGCTTCGAACTACCTTGACGCTTGTAATAATTAATCAAAGACTTTAAAACGAAAATGCGATCGGATGTACGACATCCTTTTTGAAGTATAAGCTTATAGATTTCGGGATAAAACTGACTTATAAATGCTGCAAAGATGAAAATTTGCAAACGACAATCTCATTGAAGTTCTTTATAGAATCTTCTCGATTGTTTCTGCCTACTTTATACTACGACACTCAGATAAAAAGGTCGGTAAATCTTGGTTGTCTTCTATCCACAAACGGTTGAATACAACGAAAAGAGTGCAAAATGGTGTTATTATCGGAATAAGACTACCTCCAAGTAAATGTATCTGTATGGTCTATGGAAGAGCAACAACCCGCGACTCTCTCGCGTTCACTAATGACCAGAGCTCATGAATAGCATGTTGCAGGTACATACTAGGTTCAAAGTGCTTGACGAGGTCTTTGTATGGGATGCAACAAATAATGATTCCCTCTGACTTTCAACACTGTCATAACTACATTACAGGTACAATGGGGATAAGAACTCAAAGGACAGGAACAGAGATGGATAAAGATTCACTCCCTGAAAGTGTGTGGCTGTATGGAATCTTGATCTTGAAAGGAATGCTTGAGTATCTATAGTAAGACACTGTACTAATAATGATGTCACGGTAATACAAGAATATATTTTCTAACAGCAGTAAACGTATAGAAAATATCCCTGAAAAAGCAGATTTGAAGATTTCAGAATGTTGTGTGTATCAGCATAAAACTAAGGGGTACAATTGGCTTTAAAATTGAGCGTGAGAGTATTTCAAGTTGTGTCAGTACACAATAATAAAAAAATACCATATGAACATAATATATAAAACTTATCCGTAACTGCCAACATCAAGTTATGACAAGTTAAATGTCAACACAATGAAAATGTATTAAAATACCATACTACTCTGAAAACATGAACAACTTTTGCAAAGATAAGAATAAATAAATCCTGTCGATGAAGTCCAGTTTTGGCTTACACTCAGTCTAAATTCTACGCACTTGTGAATTTTGCCGAGCGGTTTTGACTGGGATTTCTTCGCCAGGTGACTGGGTGTCGTACGTCGTGAGTTCAAATCCGATCGAAATCTATTGAATTTTATAGACCTGTTTATTTCGGGATCGCACTGCCAGCTGTTAATTAGACGGCACACATACGATTAGCAGTTTCGCGACCCCTTTCCCCGCATGGAACTGCACAAACATCAAACATTTTCTAAATACCCATTTGTGGCTTTTTGAGCCCGATCTTTTACTTGTTAAATAGTGTGATTGGCTGATGGACGTGCCTATGGTGTTGCCTTTGTTACAAGCAGCGTGATTGGTTTGATTAGTATGAAGGTCATCTTATAGCTCATCTTTAACGATGGCGTCAAAAAGAAATGTGGCGTCGGCCACTGGCACCTTGCCAATGGAATATTTTTTGCCGAAGAAAGCCCGTTCAACAGGTATACTTGCAGGGCTCGAAATTAGCGGTAGTCCGGCGTCCACAGACTACCAACTTTTCCCTGGGGCTACCAAAGTCCATGAAATGGTAGCCCACATGGACTACCAAAACCTTGGGCATGAAATTCAGTTAGTACTTGGCGTGACATGTCCGATCTTTCACTTTTGGACGAGCGAAATGCAGTCAAACCCAGCTGGACACAGTAAGGCCAGACTATGATTTTGTTTTGCAAATTACAAAGACGACCTAGCGATGGAACTTTGCAACAAAGTTTCAAGATCTCAACTGATGTACTTGGATGACAGGCATAGAAAATGGTGGCCAATGAAAACGTATTCTCATTGCATTTTGATCAAAATGCAAACGCCTCCCTGCTACAGAAAGCCCATGGTCAGTTTTTAGCCCTGCTGAGAAGGTGGCGGTCATTGTCATGGCGACTATCAAAATTTGCACGCAACTCTGAGAATGAAACGGGTTGTCAATACAACGATAAGTCACCAAACTTTTTATTGTCACTGCCGTCAATTATACCCGTTTGGTAATAAAGGTGTGCAAGTATTCACATCAAATGACTAACAAATTCATTTCATGGGCAGAATCTCGAAAAATAGCCTTTTCTTCCCTTGTTAATGAAAAATAATCCCTAAACTAAAATTTGCATGGGCTACCAGCCATTTTCACTGGGCTACCAACTTCAGAAAATGGTAGCCCAAGGGGACTACCAGGGAAAAAAGTTAATTTCGAGCCCTGACTTGATTCCAACAAAACATTTAGTTTGTGTATGAAAAACTTCAATTTCACTGAATTTGTAAGAGAAAAGCACCGCAAAGATGTGATTTTGATCGACGATTCGAAGTTCACGAGACTGGCAAGCTAGTTTTCCGCCGCCGCGCTGGCTGCCAACGTCACTACGAGTATGATAATCTTCTCAACAAATCAAGTTATTCTCAGAGCAATACCGACGCATTTTCTAGATTTAAAAATATGAGCTAGAAATGAATTTTTTTGAACCAACCGTTTATTTGAACGGGTATTTTATTTTCATTGATTATTTTTACATACTAGAATCCACTGTCACAGGCATGTGTGTTGCCGATCGTTAATTACACAGTCACAGGCAGTCGCGTTTCCGACAGTTTTACACTGTTCTCGCTGGCAGCCTTGTCTACCTACTGATACGTTATACGTGTCTGCGTGTATACGCACTGTTAAAATTAAGGGTATGTCAGGATATTTCATTTTATTGGGTGTTATTTTTAGATAATAAGGTTCATCGATAGAGTATGTTGCTAAAGGACCACGTCAAAAGATCGATGTCGGATAAATATCTAAATTCTTTAAAAAGTTTTTCATCCGACAAAAACAATATTCTAGTTTGATTTGGTTGAGAATTCTTAAAAATGATTATGTAATTAAATATTTTTGCTCCTTACATTGCCGTGATTGCAACTGGAAAACTTCTTTTTCTTAGTCAAATGTCACCTCAGGTGCCACCAGAGAACACCATTTCCACTCCAAAATTTCATTTTTCGCCTTGGGAGAGGGGGGACACCCCCTCTCGCACTCTCCCCCTCGTTCGCTACGCTCACTCGCCGCTCAGTCGCTCAGCTCCCTTGCAGTCCACCCTTCTACTTTCTTAAAATACCTGCCTACTTTTAAATATAAGGACAACACTGTATGAGTGCGAGTGCTTCATGAACTCTACAGCGAGTGGGGGGTCGCAGTCAGAAAAAAATGTAACAACTTAGCTCGGTTATTGAATCACTCCTTTTTAAGGGTGTGGATTCGGCCGAGCAGTTTTGACTGTGATGTCTTCACTGGGTGACTGGGTTCGAATCCCATCGAAAGCCGATTATTGAATCATAAAGTTACTTACCGATCTGTGTGCGCCTTTGAACTTGAAGCGGTGAGAGGCTGCACTGTCAGGATTTGCTTTGAGTTTCTGAATTGGCTGTACCACTTGTTGTTGAGATGAAGGAAGCACTACGACTTTACATAACACTCCACTTTAGGCCGGTGAATATTGTCCATTGGCGTCGACTCATTCGTTGATTTGCATACAATACTCGTTTAAGAAAAGATTTATCTCAAACAATGGATGCGAAATCTTGCCCTTGTCAATTGGTTGTGACTTAATTACCCTATTGTTTCTACTTTCACCATCGTTATATGTAATCTAGCATAACAAAGACACCACTTAGCATGAAGAAGAAGAAGATAATGATGGAGATTGTAAAGCGAATAATTCACTGAGATGAAGGTGATGCACAATAGTTAATGAAAGTAAGAATGCATATGAAAGGACAAGTCTTCTGAGAGTTACGAAAAGACGTTGATGAACGTGAGTGCCGAATATTCAAGGGGAAATTGTTTCAAGAAGAAAAGCAAGCGAAATAATTTTGCGTGCCCTTTTGGTCATGAGAATGCTGAAATTCGAAACATGAAGCTTTGATAATATGTATACAAAGATTGCATCGCTTGCCTATGTTAGAGTAACTCGATGATTTGTCAGTAAACGATCACAGAACGTCAAAGACTTTGTCCTTGTTCTTTAAGTTCCAAATAAACCTCGAAAACTCTGTACTATTCCTGCATTTGGAGTTTCGGAAATTGCATGTGATTAGCAAATTGACATGATTAGCAAAATGACATGCAAATTGCATGTGATTAGCAAAGCGAGTCAGTGAGGCCGATGTAAACCTTCTCCCCTTGTTGACTCCCGTTGATAACTTGGCCTAGGCTTGCTTACTACGCCTTTGACTTCACAGTTACCTTTCAACGGGCATGCAGACTTGTCCCGGCAGCCGGTCGATCTTTTCGCTGGTCTCCGGTGATTATGCTCTTAATAAGAAGTTGGGGTAAGAGAGCGTTTGAAAGTTTCGTAGAGGAAAGTTTGAGCATATAAGGTTAAGTCTTTCACTTTCGAGGAGCATAATACCTTAATGAACAAATTCATCATTACTGTCAGAATCAATGTCCTCTAGTATACTGAAGTACAACCCTTTTCAGAATTAGAGCGCGAAGCCACTGCAGTGAACTGCAATAAAACTGCTCACACTAATTAGTTTCAGCTGTAGCCAGCTGGCAAAGTCGACAACATTGTATGTCCCATGCAGACAGTTTGTCTGGGGAAGTTGAAATAAAAAAGATTTGTACATGGACCAGCGCATGGTAATGTTACATTGTATCTTAATCTTGAACACAGGGTGCCAATCGTAAACTCTCATTTACAACTCAAGCCTCAGACAGAGCTAGTTTTGCCTTTGTACAAGCAGACTTTTTGGTCTTTATCAAGTAGCCTTGTTCAACACCAAAGTGGCCTCGGCTACAGCTGAAACTAATTAGTGTAAGCAGTTTTATTGCAATTCACTGCAGTGGCTTTGCGCTCTAATTCTGAAAAGGGTTGTAATAGCTAATATACGAAGCTCTTTGCGCGTTTTAACTATATACACACTGCAACGCTGCTGTGTCAAATTTCAACTTGATCACGTCTTTCTTTGCGTAATAAAATAATGATAATAGACTCCTGAACAAGGGGGAAAGAGAGAGGGGTTGGGGAATGGAACACATTGTTAATTATATTGTTCTACTATCTTTGGAAACTTTTCAAATAAATGAATAAATGTATTGGATATGGTTTACTATTTATCAGTTGTCACAACATGTTGCCTGACATGAAGAAACTACGAAATATCATGTTAGTTCAGCATGGTTCTCTATGTTCCGCATTGGTTATTATATTACCATGCCCTGCCCGTCGCATTTTGATTGGTCGAGCTGAACCACGTGACTGACCACAAATACACAGCAATGGTTTGTTTACATGCCCGTGAATATGAATAATAAGATTAACAACTAAAAGTATCGTACCTTTACAGTCTTAAACATAAATCATAATCAATCACAAAATAAAGTGGAGCACTTGAGGGCCAAGTTGAGATACTTTTTTTTCTGAAAACATCTTCGGATTTGCCAATTTTTTACAGCGCCAGTGACAGTGCGTCGCGTATAGCTCAGTTCTGAGGCTCAGTTGTCGTTCGCTTGGGAAATTTTCACAAATTTTGACGGTTTTCTTGGGTTCGTTGATAATATGATGGAAATAACAGAGTCCATCCTGACCATTAACGTTTATTTATGGGCGCGGGCTCGAGGAAAGCCAACATTAACGGTCTCGGCAAGTCTCGCACGTTATTTGGCTTTCCTCTCGCCCTTGCCCATAAATACACGTTAATGGTCAGCGTGTCGCCCATTAATTCTATATATAATTTCTATGAGTTCATGTGGCACATCTACACAAAACGCAAGGTATTGGGTTGCATGTCAACCGATAAAACTCTATATATAAATGGAACTGTTGTTAAGACTTGACAATTAACCAAACAAAGCAGTCTTATATGTGATCCGAGTATTAAAAGTTGCTTTCGTATAGTGTATCCGACTGTTTTGGACAAGCAACCGAATGCCATCACTGACGAACACTGAAGACAAAGCGAGCTTAGAAAGTGTATTACATGATCTGTGAAGACTTCTCGTCAATTTTGTTCAGTAATATGACCACATGACTGCTTAACAATTTCGTTTAGCCAGTTAGATTCTGAGCATAGACGAAAATAATTTTCGATTAAAACAGCATGTCTAAACTCGCAAAATACATCATTTACAAAATACTTTAACTATATTAGATTTTGTACATAAACCACTCTTATTAAAGCGAAACAGTCGTCGAAACTGCGCCTGTACGAGTTTCTTGTTTACAAACAATGTATTTCGTGCACGATCTACAGATGCACCTCATCATCATAGCTGCAACATATATTTAAATCATGCGATGTAGAATATGACAGACATGTTTTAAAGGGGAAAAAAGTCGGCCATTTTTCAGGAATTTTGTTTTATACAAGAGATTACTTATATTGTTTGACATGTTGAAAGATATAGAATGCATGGGTGACCATGCATATATTCGATCCCGGTTTTAGACAAATTAAATGAAACCATGGCGAAAATGAATTAATGGTCATGACCATTAATTCGTTTTCGCAATGGTTTCATGTATTGTGTAAGTAGTATCTCGTATCAATCAAAATTCATGAAAAATGACCGACTTTGTCCCTTTAACTTTCATCAATCACCATCGTACCTTGAATACAGTGTTTGCATTGGTCGTATGTGTCCCATACGACCTTTGAGCGCAGTTCCGACGACTGTGTCCCTTTAAAGTCGTTAAAATCGTCCCAGAGTGTATAATGAGGTTACCCGACAAAAGATACCAGGCCCTTGGTTAATGAAACCTTTATGCAAGATAGCCGTCTATCATGTACGATGGAGCCATGGTCTCTTTTACAGATGGATCAAGAAGGATGAGGGGGTGGGGCTACGTAGAAATTCTATACATCACCATGTTTGTAGAAAACTTGTAAACACGAGTGAAAAAATGACCTATAAGCAAAGAACATTCTCAAAAAGAAAAAGACACCTTGATAATGCGCACGAAGTCTGAGTTGATTTATTAGTGAGAAATTGTATGCTTTAAATGTTAATTTACAGATTCCAAGGAAATTCAAATGACTTTGTAGCAGAATTAACAATTAAAAAATACCACTGTTTTGCATACGCAAAGTCACGTTCCATACTTCGGGCACCCTTGCCAGTAAAGAATATTCACATGAGATGAGAATAGGCAATGATAAAATCAGTTACCCAACGTTTTCCAGTTTAACACTTAGGCGCCGCTACAATTATGCAGAAAAAAGTATTCCAGATGTTAGTTTGCCACAGAATAAGTCTTGACCAGTTCGTGGGTGGCATAGCATCTTACTGGCGCCCCTCTAAGGTTGGGTATAGACGTATCCACTGCTTGAGTATGACTTGCATACAGCATTCACGTAGGCGTTCGGGGTTGCTACACAGCTTGTGAACGACGGGCATTTACAATTGAATTCGCTGCTGTGGACATATTTACAAATCTGGCCCATGGAGCATCGAACCTTAAGGAAGAACGAATAAAGAAGGGGTTATGCAATCGTTGAACTTCAAGCTGGTGTTAATGGTGTCCATTCAACGATAACGTCTTTGAATATGGGACAATAGCTATTTCGATGAAAAAACAGGCGACTGACTTTTTCACTTTACTGCTTTTAATCTATCATCCAATGGGGAACGGACCAACGTCCAATTACAGGATGAGGTGCCCATAACCCACTATCCAATGGAGCAATGAGGAGTAAAGTGCATTGCTCAAGGGCACAAACCAACACCGTGCTAGAGGCACGAACTTACCATCCTCCGACAGTGAGTCCGGACCCCTAACCACTGCCCCACGGTGCCTGACTCAATTCAAATATCTATCTATCTACACATACATACATACATACATACATACATACATACATACATACATACATACATACGTACGTACGTACGTACGTACGTACGTACGTACGTACATACATACATACATACATACATACATACATACATACATACATACATACATACATACATACATACATACATACATACATACATACATACATACATACATACATACATACATACACTGATGAATTGCATGCATACATGCATGCATGCACACGAAAAATACCGTTTTGGGGGACCCTGGTCACATGACTTGTGTCAAAGCACTATCGGATTCACCGGCGTCTCGTCATGAAACCATATTCACTTTACTGTATCACTAACAAAAGTAGATGTGAGAAGTTGCCTTCGTTTCCTTTATATTAGTCTAGCGATGGTCTATTTTTCTTTTTTGTCTAAAGCACTTCACCAGAACATCATATTTTGGCTTCATTGATTTAACTGCACATGCAGCTGTGTATGTCCTTGTCTCGAACTGCAACTGTATACATGGTTAATATCCCATAGAGGGCGACAGTAAATATCGACCTGTAGTTGCTTAGTGTGAATGAAACCTCTTCAGAAAACATTAAGTTATCCGGTAATAAATCGTAATTTGACACTTCATTTGAATTATTCAAGCTGCGGGATGACAGCAAATACTTCATCATCAAATTTCTCGATTATTACAGGCAAATTTATCTCTGGCATTATGAAATCTGTCAACCTACCTTGCTCTTATATTTGATGATACTTGTGTCATCGAAAGTCTTCATTCTCCTTCCCTTATCACAAAATGCACTGTCGATGATGAATGCAAAGATAACCAAGAGGGCTGTAAGAGTCACGGTCTTCATGCTTGACAAACGACGGCGCTGTTTGAAGAACAAAATTCAAGCCTTAAGACGAGATGTTACAGGTTGCAAGTTTCGAAAGCAAGCAACGCTTTCTATATTTGATAGAGCAAGTCATGTTTCCTCTAATTATAATATTGACAAATATTTTAAAGCACAAACAGCATTTACCGAAGTCCAACAAAAATATAGATTTTTCGCCTTTAGCCGTCCCTTAGAATTACTCGCAGAGGCAATTTTGAAGTTAATAGTAATATTTGCTAAATGGTGCTGGCGTGTGCTCATTGTAGATCCAGGTACAGAAAACTGAAGAATCACATGAATTTTAGCACCTGAAGAATTCTAAAAGTTCAAGTTGTAGTGACATTTGTTGCTCCCTTAACTTCGGCAAAAAATGTGTGCTTCCATTAACATGTCTCCAAGGAAAGCAATAGGCCAGTCAGGAACAGTTATGGTTCTTATTCTAATAGGGTTGGACCCATAAAAAACAGAAAAACTTGGCAGACTATGCATAAATTTTAAAATTTCTGAAAAACTTTAAGGCTAATAGGATTTGAATAGGGTACATGGGGTGACTAGAAACACTTATATAAACACATATTGTTTCATTGGGCCCTACATCACAAGTACAAGCAGTGTTCGTGTTGGCATGACTGCTCCACGAGCCCTCCATTTGTGGAGGGACCGTGGCTGCCTCTTGTGATCGATCATTGTCATAAACACGTATCTCCATTTTCAAAACGCAATCATCTCATCTACAGTCGCTGCAAGATATTTTCCAAAGATACAGAAAGAAAGGCGGCCACTTGTATTGCATGATTATATTTAGTTTAAGGTAGTAGGTACATTTACAAATGAGAAGCAAGTGTACGATGAAGGTACATGCCACAAAATTTCAGATCCTATGTATGGCAAAACGATTTACTAAGAGAATTAAATCCACAGTAACAGTTATCGATTAATACATTCATTGGATCGTTGCTCGACTGGAAAGTGTATGTTGGCTGTTTCTCCGCCCCCACTTCACCTAAAGCACTGAGCTAGGCAAACAGAACTCATACCTCTCGGAAACTTAAAGCTGTGGGCTAGTCACAATTGTCGTTCAGTGTGAGTTTTAGGCCATTGCATTTAAGAGATGCACAGTTTTGCCAAGATTAATCAAATTAAGGGAAATATGTGATTGTTACGATAGACACGTTGCACGTCCACGGCACAAGTGTTTTTACGTCGTCTGCAGGTGCTGTAGTGTACGCTTGGCATTGCGGGAGAAGGGATTTTCCCGATGACGATTTTGAATACCCAGAAAGTAAGTTTACACTAAACACTACCATAACTTATCAACAAAATTATGACAACGCCATGACAAATACAACACAGAGAAGATGTGAATATAAATGATCATACCGTTCCGTAACGTTTCAGTATAACAGAATCCCGCTACTCGTTTGAAGTCAAGCTTTGGTAGAAGTCGGTTTGACAATTAAGTTCGAAGTATTTTATTCACACAAAAGAAAATCGAGCAATTTCCAATCACAGTGCTGTAGGTGTCGTTAACTTTCCTGATTCCTGTTTTCAAGTCATGAAATATCGTTTTAGATAATCTTAAGTGCATTCGATATATGAGACATCTGGGATAATCATATTCTTGGCGATAGTGGCTTACTGCTATGTTTCTATATGCAGATTGCATTCATGCACGGTCCCTCCACAAAATGGCTGCATGTGTTGGAAAAGGGTACTCAGAGAGACTACTCGAGCATTGCCCTCTGAAAAAGTGGGAAGCACGACAAGTTTAACTTTTACTCAGTTTTTGAACTGTCGTGAAAAGTTGAAGTGTTTTCTTCAAAATCGGACCGTAACCACGTTTCCTCTCAATCCCGTCTTTTACTGCTACTCCCAAACTAAACTTAATTGTCCTTCATATCATGAAGGTCTCTGTTGACTGCTTAATATTGAAATTGTTCGCATTGGAAGTTTATCACAACCCTCCCATGCATAACGACCCAAAACGGCATAATATTGATAAGTGTCATCGTTACGTTCTCTATAACCCGTTTTGCAACCATCATATGCATATGAATACACCGAGAAGCAAGGTCGAAACAAACGAATTTCGGAATGGTCCAAAAAAAGGCATCACCACATATGCACGATGATATTTGGGTTATTGCACCCAGCTTTGTGGTATTCTTCGAGTAATACTCCCGTATGTTGAATAGTCTCACAGTTTGATTGCAAAATGGTTTCTCTCTTCAATATAGCATAGCCCCAGGCATGGCTCTTCGAAACGGAGCATCTTTGCGTCTCTTTTTTGTCAAGGAAACTGTGAACCATTTCTTTTTCACAATCACGAATACACACAGACGGCAACCGTGTAACTTGGGGAATTAATAAAATAGAGTTTTGCGTGGAAAACCATACGATCGACTCTGTTGGATATTGTTGATTGAAATATTTGCGATTTGATAAAATTGACTTTCAACATCATTGCTGTGAGAGTATTAGTATTCAACCGGAAGTATTCTCCAGTGATGCATTAATGGCATTTAAGAAGAGAGAAATTTAAAACGTTTCCCATAATATGTCTGTATAATTACATTAGCTTTACTGAACATTAGAGCGATGTAACCTGTGTTTTAAGGTAAATAGCAGGAGGGCAATGCAAACATGTCGTGAAAATTAGGGATGGACCATTAGATCTTGGGAGGGGGTGGTGAAAAACAGAAAAAAAAATCAAAGGAAAAAAATTATGGACGAAAGTCTTCAGACTAGTTTGCAAAATAAAAAAAATCAGAACGCAAAAAATGATAAATCTGACAGTTTACTTAGAAAAAAATTAGCACATCATGACTCATATGGGAAAAAAATCAAAAATTTACAATTGTAAAACAAAATATTCACAATCTGATTGTGACAATCCCCAACTCCCAAGATCGACTGGTCCGTCCCTTATATGAAGGATGCAAAGGACATGCAATTTTATCTGTTTAAGGCCGTCAAATTTGCCTCGTCTCTTAGGACAGTTTGACATTTGTTAGAATTCCCACTTCTAATTTTGACATTTTCGTGCAAGTTTGCTCATGCAGCTAGGTTAAAATATTCAGTAACCTTATACATTACGCGTGCTCTAGTCTTATATGTCTATACCTCTTTGAAATGTATTCTCCTGCGGGAAGACAATTCTTTGAAAAATGACTGACTCAGCGTTTTTCAAACCTCTTCACTACACCCGACAGACAGCATGGTGTTTCACCATGCGTTTTCATGCATAACACTTGTAACTAAAAGCATAGTTAAACTTGACAACATTGAGATTATTTGGCATGGCGTTAAAACTTAATGATCAAAAGAAATCAATAGAAGTACAATAATTGCATCTGACAGGACCGTATGGTAAGTATATAACGGCCTATAGCGCTTTATCAAATCGTATGGTACGCGTCAGGGCCTCCATACAGCTCTAAGTCGAACGTAAAATGACATTCAATTGATATGGTTTATCGTCATATCACTCACCTTTATATATTTCAGCACAGAGAAAGTCTTACTGTTCAAAAGAAACCTTCTCGTACTTTCCTCGCTCTCCTTCGTGTTATTTAAAGCTGGGAACTTGATTCTCTTCGAGGCTAGTCAACGTTCCCTACTGCGATTGGCTCCCTGGCGCAACGCGTTTTCGATCGCTTCGGATGTAACTAGGTTTAAAGTCAAACATTTCCTGTGAGAATTTGCACATCCGGGACGTTGACACATCGGCGTTCGTTTAGCTAACAGTGAATTACTATACAACGTCCTGCGTTACTCATTGTTGAACGTGTGATTAATATGTCAAAACAGAAAATTGAAATAGAAAGCAGTTCCCAATGGAAACAATCACATATAATTCCAATGATTTTTCTTGATTGGAAATAATTAAATTGTCGCTCAAATTATAGCCACACTACTCTAAATGGGTGATGTCGTCATTGCTTTCGACAAAGTGTAATTTGAATAGATGTATAGGGACTCGAAAAATCTAGGAAGCAAAAGACACGGAATAAATATAAAAATCGCCGATTTACTGTGCCTGAAAAGGTGAATTTCAGTTTGAATTACCAGTAACAATAGCAGATATTTTTTCAACATGTATGCCTTTCAATTGACTTCCTGATTATCTCTAAAACTACCATAGCAATAGAATGCTTGTTGAATATTTAGTTATATCCTTGCAAGATATAATTTTGCACAATTTTTCCAATGTAACGTATTAGACTGTTAAACTTTCAGCATTATTATACAGCTTCAAGAAGACCTGGATGACCACCACCTATTATGTGCCCTGATATGTTTACAATGCGGACTATGAATACGTTATTTTTAATCTATCATAAATAACTGGCGGGAAATAGCTGTCATGGCCTAGCGTATCATTAACTATGATTAGAGACTGCCGAAAAATGGGATATGTTTGCTCTTCACTTGAAATTATCTTTTCTCGTGTTGACGTTTGTTAATATTGCCCGCTTTTATGATATTTGGGTAAGCTAGCCGTCAAGAAAAGTAGTATAATACAACTCCCATCCTGAATATAGAAAACTACAATATATACGTGTATGGTCACGGGACGCAAAAAAGTACCAATTTTGACCTCGACAAAGTTAATGACTGTTTTAATGGATGTTCTTTTAATTACGTGAATGATACATTACACCTCATTAGCTTCGGAATATTTAGCTGGTTTAATCATGAATGGTCACGTGTGTCCCTTTTTTCGGCGCGGGGAAAAATGATGTGTACTATAAAGGTATGGACGCTACAAATGTCTCTATAAAAGTTATTTCCTTTTCTTTTCTTTCCATTGCATGTAATGTAATTGGAGCAAACTGTATGTTGTACTATCGTATGCTATCTAGAATACTGCCTGGACAATCCATTGGCGACTGACACTAGTTCAAACCACCATACTTCAAATAAATTTCGTCGAAAAAATTGTAGCTTTCAAATCAAAAGTTTGAAAAATAAATTTTGGTTGAATCCCTTTGGCCTGGGTCACCGGTTTTGGCAAGGCCGCCATTTTAAAATTTTGGATGTGCACAAAGTATGTTTAGATATATTGTACATTGTAACAGACCCGTTGTATGGGTTTCATACGCGCAGCCGCAGAAGGGACGACCCCTCACTTTAATATAAAACCGGTTAGTGCGAACAAATATTAGTGAGGAGGCTGGAGGAATTCAAGGGGGATTCGAAAATTTTGGGGTAGTAGAGGGGACGTGAAAATTTTACTCTGCGTATGGAGGGGGGCTGTTTATTTTTTCTGCACGTACATCCCTTATAACTATTCGGCTGTATGATAGTTTAGAGGGACTTGAAAAAGTATGATCATATAGTAGCGGGAGATTTGAAATTGTTCTGATGGTATTGTGGGGGATCTGAAAAAAACAAGATTTCAATCGCGATTCCTCCAGCCCCCCCCCCCCCCCCCCACCATTATTTTTGAACGCAGACCAACTCACTTCTTTGTAGGTGAGACTATTTTTAACATATGCTATATTTTGTACTATCATCTTTCACTCTGTACACGTTAGATTGATATATCTCATGAAATTAATAGGAAGAAAGGTGTTGAATGTCAGAAATACAAGGCAACGACAACACTGCCAAGGTTTGACTTACACGGATAATGACAGTAACTGTAGATCGTGTTTCAACGTCCTTTAGAGAGAGCGAGCTGAGTGTACTTGTCGTCTGAAACAAAAACAATTAAAATACTAGTTATTCATGGAGCATTTTGTAGGACATTACACATACACAGAGTGTGTTGAAGAGTTGAACATTCAACATTTCGTCATAATTTGGGGTGCAACAGCATAACTACTTCAACAGGAAAAAATATATCGTTAGGCTTTAACAACAAGTAGCCTATATTCGTAAAGTAATAGAAAATACGAGTTTCATCGCTTAGCTTCAAGGGGAAGAATTATGATTATATGTACTCATCATTTCAGCTGATTTAAAATTCAATAGAAAACAAAAAATTGCTATGTATAGATTAGATTAGATTAGATTAGATTAGATTAGATTAGATTAGATTAATGCAACTATAGAACAATATAATGTAATACGACAAGGGATGTGGTAACTATAACGTATTCAATAGAGAGCTGCGATGCGTAAGTTTCGGAAGAAAAGTCGAAAAAGAGGAAAAGTTGTGCCTAGCCAAATATATTAGCCCTTCAAGAAGTCTTCACACTTCACGTAAGTAACGCTAGATAAACAGAAAGCAACTTGCTGATAAGGAAAGAACGCGTTTTATTGTTATTCTTCTATCAAATTCGTCGAATCCGATTCCTAAAATTGAACTTTATGGAACACATTTGACGGACGGAGTGCAGACGACTTTAACGAAAGAGTGAAATTGCAGTCATCAAAAGAATAAATTCTTGTAGCGTCTGTCACGTTCGAACGCTCACTCTCATTTCATGACATCTTTTTAGGTCAAAAGTTTATCCACTTCATCTAACAAGAGATAGGTAATCTCTCTAGAGGCATTGCAATGTAACAGCCGATCAATCAAAGTGAAACATCATTACTCGTCTTTTATCCACGGGGTCAAAAAGATATTACACATTCAGCTATTCAATTGATAGCAGTCGAAATATGAATTCGGGGAAACGGCGATGTATACTACAGATGCACAATAAGAAACCTAACGCCTGTCTTGAAACTCTTTTACGTTCAAAAAAAATCAATTTGACAGTTTTCTTCCATGCATTACACTTTCGGTATTATACGGTAAAATGAGATACGTGATTGTTACAAAAATCACACTTATCAATTCGCCGATAAAAAATCACTATTACTTAGAATTGAAGCGTGTTAAGTATAGTGGAAGAATGATAATGTTTGCATATATATTTCTAATTTATTCGCTTATGCCTATGTGTTATTTTTATTGTAAAAACGTTAGCTTATCCAGTCGCATCTCAGCACCATTGAATGCGAGCCGCACCCACAAGCATACATTTTTTCAAATTTTGATGAAAGAACTAGGGCTGGAGGCAGAATGACCAGTGCCTACAGTGGTGCAGCTGTCCAGGGACAATAACAGGAGGTCTAGGGCGCTTTACTTTCTTAAATTTTTGTGAATAAATTTGAATTTTTAAAAAAATGTGTGTCTCTGTTTGTGGAGAGCATGTTCATTTGTACTTCTTATCGAAATATACATATTTTATTTTAATTTTTTCTGTTTGCTTTGCTTGTCAAAGTTATCTAATCAAGACTTTCAATGTTGATGGCGGTTATAACAATTCTCGAAGGGCAAATACACTTGGCCACGGGGAGCGTAGACATGATTGGTTCTTGAGTCCCTTCGGCCACAAGACAGCATGTTAATCATCAAAGAAGAAATAGACGAATCGAAAAAATAAGTCTGTGTAATACACGTAGCATCACAGAGAAAGTAAGAAAAACAGAACGCTGTGCACTGTGTACTTTACGTCACTAACCCCACGTCACTTTGCATAGTATAGTATACAGCGCTGAAAAGTGAAAGATATTTCTGTTGAAAAATAGATAAACGACATAAACTTCAATCATTTTCAGTTGACCATCAACAACATCCGGACTGTTTTAATCTTAATGTGATAAATAAACAAACAAACAAACAAACTGGCATCTCTGAAAGCATGTAGCTGTCTATCACCGCTTTTGTCGAGTGTGATTCGAGAGCAATCAAACAAAACAATATTTACCCTATTTTATCCATCTATTTATTCTCCTTTTCGCTCATTCTGTTCTTCTATATCACTTTGTAATTTATCTATTGTAGCTATTGCCGCATTTTGAGCCATGATGTAAAGTGCGCCCTCTTATGACATCATTAGGTAGAGACTTCCTTTTCGTAACGTCATAAAAAACGAAAACGAAAGTCATAAGCTTATATTGCAATGAAACGATCACCATAAATGAAATCTTAAAAATTGACAAGTTCAAATGAAAAGGAGCAGAACACCAAGAAATGTAAAAAAGCATCCGACATAAGTGTGACGATAGGATGAATATCGGAAATTCAAACGATCCACTGTGAATTCGCAAAGCGATGAATCCCAATTTGGTCTTTTGGTTTGTTTTACTGCTTACCTATAATTTGGGCTCAACCTTGAGAAAAGTTGAAAAACAACGGACTTTCTTTTAAAGTAGGGTGTCTTGATTCATATCGGTACACTCTCCGTATAATTTTGTAACATCTCGCCTTTTAAGCTCTATTAGACCAGGAGTCATATTCTAGCCTAAAATTACACGTCGATTATCACCCAATTTCTACAAGGTATAATGCAATTTGTACCCGTTATACAAATTTGATTTGTAAACCGTGCAAATAAATAATTGAAAGATGTGGTTTATAATCAAACACAGTTGTGGTATCAGTATACTTATAGGTGATTTATTAACTTTGATTGCTTAAACTGTCCGCTGTACGTCACAGTCGGTAGGCCGCCATCATTCGCTGCAGTCAGCAGTCGCGCTCAGTCATCTAAGTTGATGCCCGACTGCAGTAATATTTCTTCGCTAACTGTTATGTGGAAAACGAACGAAGTTTGGATAGCGTCCCGGAGATTTCAAGTGATAAGGCAGAAAGGTTCCGTATTTTCCGCGTAGTGTTGGTGCTATGTTGTATGGTGACCTTTGAACACACAAATGACATGCTTCTCCACTGCTGACCAAGTCTTTACAGGTAAAAACATTGATTCTCTTTCGTCGCCTACCATAATCATATGTACATTGTTCCCAAGTATTTACACGCCAAAACATCAGTCGACACAATTTCGCAGTGTGTCGTCATTTTGGAATACAACGCTGTGGCCACCCTAGGGTGTGGCGCTGTCTCTGACTGCTATGTCAACAAAGCATATTACAAGTCAAGAACCTCTTCATCTAATCCGATTATGACGCAATGCCACCCACAGATCAGTTATGGAGAAGAAAAAGAGATGTTGCTATCACGACATCCTCCTTCCGTATTCTCCTTCACGTCGCTATCTCCAATCAGAGACAGTGTCCGTCATCTCCGGATATTACTCATCTCAGTAGAGTGCGACTAAACATTGCGAACATACGAATCGCATTGTTTGAGGTGACCATAGACAGATGGTGGAGGTACAGCGGTTAACCCTTATATTCGTAATATAGCCCAACATAGAACTAAGCGACCGGCAGATAAATTTAATTTTATCACAAAACGATTACAATAGTCGTTCGTAACCAAGACTGTACTCGTGCTTTCATCGAATCAACAACAGACGCCTTATCTCTCTCTCTCTCTCTCTCTCTCTCTCTCTCTCTCTCTCTCTCTCTCTCTCTCTCTCTCTCTCTCTCTCTCTCTCTCTCTCTCTCTCTCTCTCTCTCACACACACACATACAAATGATCAGTATAATTTTTATGCATGCGATATTGTGATTATTGCAGTAAGCTTAACGGTTATAGTTGTATTTTCTTTAAGATTCAAATTTGCAAAGATTTATAATGATAACTGAACTGAAACGATATATACTCTGTTTCCAATAGAATTAAATAAGTATCTTATGTATGTTTTGTCTATATTACATACATACATACATACATACATACATACATACATACATACATACATACATACATACATACGTACGTACGTACGTACGTACGTACATACATACATACATACATACATACATACATACATACATACATACATACATACATACATACATACATACATACATACATACATACATGACGTTGCTAAACTATCACACATACAGGCAAGGTTCTCTTTACTGCATATTTAGTGATCAAGCAATGTCTCTTCACCAATCTTGTTTTAAAATATCTAGATCGACATCTCTTCAGCTTAGGCGAAATGATAAACATTTCCTCTTGCACTGTACACTGCAGTACACTGCTAGGTGCAAAAATTAACACGCTTGTAGATAGTGATTGGTGTTCAGGATTAGGCTTTGTTACAGAGTGTAATCTAATAAACGTTTTGATTATTAAAAACACTTTTCATCACGAGAAAACCTCAATATTTGAAATGGCAAATAATTGATTAGAAACGTCATGCTGAATGAATGCTTGCCAGTAATGCTTATTCGATTAAAATTCACATGATCACTCCAGACACAATCTTGAAGATCATACAGATAACATCCAGTTGCGTTTTGCAATGTGTTTTACAGTTATATGCGTCTACAAGAGTAGGTTCTTTTGCTGTATGGTCAGCACCAGGATTTCAATTTATCGAACTATCTATCAAGGTCAGGTGTATGTACAGACGTCTTTACTGTTTACATTCACTGATTCAGGAGTTTCTAATCTCCTTATCTCATATCAAGCTAAAAGTTGATTTTTCAGTCAGACACATTAGAAACTCGATCGTACCCAAACGCTGCAGACGTATGTGTAAATGTTATCCGCTAGACAATATTGGTGGACTGAAATTGGTAAAAATTAAATCGTTGTGTGAGAGGACATAGGTTTTGCATACAATGACATTGTCCGTGATGTTATTTTAGGTAAATGTATCGATTACGATGTTTGATGCAAATGAGGAAAGCCGCCGATTGCCATCGACTGCACGTCACCTGATCTGCCTGCTCACTTTTGCAAAATATAATTATTTGCTCGATGTCCTTGAACAGTTAGTAACCATATGTATGTATGTATGTATGTGTGTGTGTGTATGTATGTATGTATGTATGTATGTATGTATGTATGTATGTATGTATGTATGTATGTATGTTTGTATGTATGTTTGTATGTATGTATGTATGTATGTATGTATGTATGTATGTATGTATGTATGTATGTATGTATGTATGTATGTATGTATGTATGTATGTATGTATGTATGTATGTATGTATGTATGTATGTATGTATGTATGTGGTAGGTTTGGTGTGCTTGCGTACCTATGTGTCTAGGTATGTGTAAACATTTATGGATATATATGCACATGTGCAAGCCATAGAAGATGGGACACATCGTAATGTTGACCCTTGGCTAGAGTATGTAATATTTGTATACAAGTCAATGTAGAGGATGAATATCACTTTCTTTAAGAATGTCCAATTTATGATATGCTACGATGTAAACTTACCCTAAAAGGCAATTAACAATTCGAATGTTTTAAGTTTAATAATCTCATGATCATTACATCACATTTGGAAATAATTGTCGGATTGTGTTCTAAGTCTTCCCACTAAAAATGGAGACTATTACTTCACAACTGTAAGATTTTTAAATTTTTAGCTACTATAGACTATAGTCTATAGAAGCTATTGGGATGGGTATCCGTCCGGCGTCCGTCGTCAGTCTGTATGTATGTATGTATGTATGTATGTATGTCCGTTTGTGAGGCGTCCGTCCACTCAAATATCTTGAGAACCGCAGTACTTACTGATTTGATATTTGTTGTGTAGATTAAAAATACGATTTTGAGAAACTATTTTTTTTAATTTTTTGATATTGTTGAAAATAGGCAAATTAATGCCAAAAAAGGTGTTTTTGGTAAAAAATCTTCTTCTTCATAACCGCTGGTCAGACAGCTTTGTTATTTGGTATACAGGTCCCTAGGGGTAACCCAACTTAGATTTGTTCAAATTGTGATGAAATATGCAAATCTGTATTTTTAAGGAATTTTTTTTGTCATTTTTGGTCAAAATTTGACTTACATTGTATGTAATTCTTGTACTGTATAAACCCTATCAATTCACCCAGAAAAAAATAATTAATATGATTTTAAATAATTGAATTAATTAGGAAATCATCAAAGCCAAAATAATTTTGGTGTAGAATTATCAGAAAGTTCAACTTTTTTTTACAGTTCATAGTATAATGCTTACCATCTTGGAGGATTAAAACATGTAAAGGCAACTTTCCTGAATCCCAACTTTGACATATTCTGAACCGTCATTTATTGTGCCCTGTATGTTATCTAAAAGAAATTGCTCAAAATAGTCAATAGAGATAGAAATAGAGATAGAGAAAGTTCTAATTTCCATTTATGGTTGACTTGGTAAGGATAAAATAAAATTACTTTTTGAGGAAAAAAATAGAGTGGTCAATTAAAAGAGTGGTCAAAGTGATAGGGTTTTTATGGTAAAGCTGGGCTGTATAAAGATTCCTCATGTGCTATTTATAGCAATTATGCAATCTGTGTAAACAGTGCAATGAAAGTGTAACATGATTCCTTATAATGCTTTTGATGACCTTGAACTTCTTAAGTTTCAAACCTTTGTCTCTTCAGTGTGCTTTCTCTGAGTATGTACAGTCTCAACTTATTAAACAGAACTCACAATGTTAATCAAAGATATCCACCTTCTTCATCAATACATTTTATATTTTTTTTTTTTATATTTTATTTGATACACAGATCAACGGGCAAACCCACTAACAGATCTGCGAAACAAAAAAGTCACACAATCACAAGACAAATGTACAAGACAACCATAAAAGTAGCACGATACATTAAATTGAAAAAAAAAACATACACGAATCAAAAAGGAGAACTGTTAAAATGACTGGATAAAATAGTTTTAAAACTACACAGCGTAGAAAAAATATCTATATTACATTTAAAAGAGATATCATTAAAAACAGACATGCATCTGGGCACTGTCGAGAATTTTCTGCAATTAACAGAACACAAGTCTGGTTAAAAAGGGTTTCCTGCGTAAATTTCTACTGGGGGCATAAAAGCAGATTTGATTTAGAATATCTGGAGCATCATAATGTGAATGAATTATTTTGTACAAAAAGCACATGTCAAGGGTTAGTCTTCTATTGTGTAACTTAGGAATGTTCAGAATTCTGCAATAAAATGGGTAGCTGGATTTACTGCAGTGAACATTGAGTTTGCGACAAATGTATTTCACAAATTTAATTTGTACTCTCTCGATTTTTTCTGACCGGCCCTTCTGGTGGGGTGACCACACAACAGAGCCATACTCTAGAATAGATCTTACATAAACAAAATACAGAGAAATAATTGCTGAAATGTCATTGAATGGCTGGCAGAGACGCTTAATAAAACCAAGAGATTTGAAGGCTCTAGAAACAATGTTATTGATGTGAAAAGAATAATTAAGGTTGGAAGTAAGGTAAATGCCCAAATCCTTGACAACAGAGACCCGTTGAAGAGGGGTACCATTGATGGAGTAATCAAGAGAGGAAATGATTCTTTTCTTAAGTGTAAAACTGATAAATTTACATTTACTGATATTAGGTGACAGTTTCCAGTTGTTACACCATTGTGCAAATTTGTCAAGATCTTGCTGTAACATGACACAGTCAGCGAGGGATGTGATGGTGCGATAGATCTTGGCATCGTCGGCATACAAGCTGAGCTTTGCAGAAATATCTAACAGTGAAATATCGTTAATAAACATAACAAAAAGTAGTGGCCCCAAGAGTGAACCCTGGGGGACACCTGACGAAGCAATGTACCATTTTGAAGAGCAACTACCAAACACTACCCTCTGTCGTCTAAGATGAAGATAAGAAGCCAGCCAACTGTGCAGATTACCACATATACCGAATTTGGCGGCTTTGTACAGGAGAAGTGTGTGACAGACACTGTCAAAAGCCTTGCTAAAGTCCGTGTAAATTGAATCTACCTGTTGTTTATTGTTCAGTGAAACAGAGATGAAATCTGTAATACATGTGTCACAAAAGGTTATTCTCTACATAACTCAACAGAGCTCTGTCAACTGTTGAGTTGCTTGTTCTTTCAAAACCGCTGGTCAGACAGCTTTAATATTTAGTTTACTTGTCCGTAGGATGACCTTAGTGAGATAATTTCATACAGTCAGGAAATACTTAATTTTGTATCCATGTCTATAGTAGCTTCAGGGACTTTGGCCCTATGTTTTAAGATTGGGCGGTCCACAGTGTTGACGTGATAAGTGTTTGTTTCAATCGACCATAAGCCTCCTTGAAATTTACACCAAGATAGGTTTCTATAGATATATAATTTTTAGCTACTATAGACCACAGTCTATAGAAGCTATTGGGATGGGTATCCGTCCGGCGTCCGTCGTAAGTATGTATGTATGTATGTATGTATGTATGTATGTATGTATGTATGTATGTATGTATGTATGTATGTATGTATGTATGTATGTATGTATGTATGTATGTATGTATGTATGTATGTATGTATGTATGTATGTATGTCCGTTTGTGAGGCGTCCGTCCACTCAAATATCTTGAGAACCACAGAACTTACAGATTTAATATTTGTTGTGTAGATGCAAAATATGATTATGAGAAACTGTTTGTTTTTGTTTTTTGATATTGTTGAAAATGTGCAAATTAGCTAAAAAAAGGCGTTTTTGGTAAAAAATCCTCTTCTTCATAACCGCTGTTCAGATAGCTTTGATATTTGGTGTACAGGTCCCTGGGCATGACCTAATTAAGTTTTGTTCACATTGTGATGAAATATGCAAATTTGTATTTTTAAGGAAGTTTTTGGTCATTTTTGGTCAAAAAGTTATTTCATCAAAATCGCTTGTCTGACAGCTTTGATATTTGGTATACAAGTTCCTACAGATGAACTAAATGTGATACATTGAATATATGAGGAAATCTGCAATTTTGTAATTTTGGAGCAATTTTTGCCATTTTTGGTCAAAAACTTTGTCTCTCAAAAACTGTTCATCTGATATCTTTGATATTTGGTACACAGGTTTGTAGGGGTTATCTTATTTATAGTGCATCAAAATAATGATGAAATCTGCAATTTGTATTTTTCGGGCAATTTTTGCCATTTTTATAGGCATAGATGGCAGTTTTCTATGCTGGCTATTGATGAATGTCTGTGTTTATAGGGTGCTCTGTAAGTATGAGCCATACTGAAACAGTTCTCCTGCCAAAAGAATACATTGTTTTGCCAAAGGACCTCTAAGGACCTCAGGTATTATGCTATGTATGTCCTCTGTACCATCTATAGTAGCTTCAGGGACATTGGCCCTATGTTTTATGTGCTAATGAACATACTTTACGTTACATGATAAGATTCGTCAAACCTTGTGGTGCGGAAGAAACAATATACTAATTTAAAGACCGGAGCACACGTTTTGAATATGTTTCTTACAAATCTTTGTCCTCTGTAGATTGCTATATGTGACCGAGTCATCACTGGACATTCGCGGAAAGGCGAAAGAAGAGTCGATCAAGTCTGAACGACAGTAAATAGAAAAACTGCAGGATGGCGAATACACAGAAACGCCGAGCTAGGCAACAACAAGGCCAGGTCAACAAGTGTGTCAAATACAGCTTGTTCTTCTACAATTTCATCTTCTGGATAATCGGAAGTTTGCTGCTTGTGTTCGGGATTTGGGGCCTTGTGAGTAAGAAGAACGCCAATTTGGACGAAATCACCGGATTGGTAGTGGATCCCATGTGGATGTTTGTGATTCTTGGTGCTGTCATTTTCGTGATCTCGTTTGCCGGCTGCATTGGCGCGCTGAGGGAGAATACTTGTCTCCTGAAATTTTTCTGTGTTGCTTTAGGTTTCATTGTTCTTCTGGAGATAACAGCGCTGATTCTAGCCATTGTCTACAAAACAGAGGCAGATAGCGTTATGGGAAACTGGATTCAAAAGGCCATCAATGATTACATGGGTAGGTTGTACAAAACTGAAGATCACTTTTTTTAGCTGCATTTTGTTCTATCACCTTTCACCCTCATATTAGCAATTGCTTTTCCAGCATCCGAGTATTCGAGTTTTTCAATCCCTGTATCATATTTTTTTGTTCACAGACGATCCGGACATCCAGTTTCTACTCGACAATATGCAAAGTGGTTTGAGGTGTTGCGGTGCCGTCGACCCGAACGACTGGGACAGTAACAGGTACGCAAAAAAATATATCATATAAATTCATACAAGGGACCAGTCAGTCGTCCAAACCACCTATACCCTTCTAAAACCAAATCCATGTCTGTGGTTTCTTTCGCTTCCGAGTCCATTCACACCAAAATTTCTTTTCACCAACTAACACCAAATTTTTGATGCCTAAATTTCATACTTTAAAACATTTCGTGGTGATCATGAAGCTATCAATTCCTCCAAAAGCTATAGTTTAGTTATGACAAAGCGTTTTTTCCATGCAAAATGTTTTTCCCTCGACATTGCATGGGAAAATAGATCTGTTGGTCAAAAACATTCATTTGTTAATTTGTCTGCTGACTGACTGACTGACTCTGACTCACTGACTCACTGACTGACTGACTGACTGACTGACTGAATGAGTGAATGAATGAATGAATGAATGAATGAATGAATGAATGAATGAATGAATGAATGAATGAATGAATGACCGATCGACCGACTGGCTTATTAACTTACTTATTTCCCGTTTCGATTCACATTACCAAGAGAAAACAGGAAAATGACAAATTACAGAGTTTTCATAAAAAATAAAAGTTTAGGATATGTAGTGGTATACTTAAGGTAGTATTCGCCTCGGAATTGAAAGACTTAAAATTTAGCTAAAAATTTGTCTAAAGGCAACTTTCAACCATTCTCTTTTAAAATCAAGAATAAAAATCAGGGGTCACCGTGCAAATGTTGGTACCAGAGAAACAAAGTGCCTCATTTTTACCGATATTTGAATTCCATGGGTTAACTCTATGGAGAAAATATTATTTTCGATTTTCACACATTAAGGCCCCAAAATGTTTTCTGAATCCAAGAACATTAGAAAAAGCCGCCACATGAGGTAGATCAGGAAAGTATTTGAAAAATTTGAGCGTTCGAATAGCTTTTCCCGAGGCGCATTTGCATAGCCTGAAACACTTTTTTTTGCCGAAAGAATGGAATCTGACAAGCTTGTAGGAAAGGTTTTTATCTTGTGACGAAATTAAGTATACATGACATGCCAAAAACTTGGATTTACCATCAATACACGATCAATTAATATGACCAAAACTCAACACTGTTCCAGGTATTTCAACTGTTCGTCTCCTGCTGTCTCGGCGTGCGGTGTACCTTATTCCTGTTGTGTCCCCGACGAAGATAGTGACGTCGTTAACTACCAATGTGGGTATGGGGTGAGACGTCTTCCAGAAGTCGACTGGTTTGGTTTGATCTGGATCGATGGATGCAACTCGGCGATCAGCTATTGGCTGTTACAGAATATCATTATCGTCTCGGTGGCTATCGGAGTCATTTTAATCGTGCAAATCATATCCATCTTTTTTGTGAGGTATATGTTGGAGGATATCGAGATGATTAAAGCTCTGTGGTAAAAGTTTGTCGATGAGAAAGACACGAAAAATTGATGACGTAATGATTGAGTTATGTACGATTAGCAATGAAACCAGTAAGAGAGACATCACAGGTAGAATGAAGAAAATCATTACAATAGATAAACGCATCCGAAATCCCGCTTTGATCTCAGGCATGGAGACACTCAAAAGTTTCGAAGTGGCGGGTGCATTTGAGAAGACGGTGCACCTGTTATGGTGGCTCAGATCAGATGTTACTGGGATCTGTGCATAGCAACAGAGTATATTGACTGAAATCAATTGCCAGCCAACGTACCTAGACATAAAGTTTAGAAATATTTTCAAGAATCAGCACTTAATCGATCACCGATAGCCTTCTACTACTACTAAGTTTCAAGCGAATCGATAATCACGGACAGCACTTTGACCTCTGAGCAGAACTATCAAATTGTCAGACAAACTTACATATTTTCAGCACGCAAATCGAATATTTTTAACACTGAAAGGATTGCAAATGATTTCTCACGTGACCAGTATCACGTGATATACTCCATCACGTTGGTAACTAATCATTGAATAGGAGGCTGCTAATGGATTTGTGTGATGTAAAATAGAAATTCGACAATTTCTGAACTGTAAATACCAGTAGTACTTCATCAGGAAATATCATCACCATGGTGAAACTCTAGCAAAGCTGATTTCAAGAGAATGTGACTACACATTCAGTTTAGCTTAGCTACAAGTTACAATGAAGTTGAAAACCACGTTGATCAGTTTGTCGGCTTGGAACATCAGTGACTTTTTTATCTGTTTTTATATGTAAATCCACCTACCCTTACAAAGAAACATAAACAAACAAACAAACAAACAAACAAACAAACAAAAACAAAATAGTAAAATCCTTGCGTATTTCACAGTGCGATTTTCTTATCGTTAAAATTAAAATTGGTAGGTGTGTTTGCTTATAGTTCTGTTTTATCCACGTGACCTTGGCGGAAATGACATCTTTTAGTATTCTTAAACATGAAAACAAATAAATTCAACTAAATGGCACAATTCTTTGTTCGCCCTCCTCGCCCCCACCTCCACACACAAACATAGCGTGGCCAGTATCCTTTTCGCTTGAGGGCCACTCGTTGCAAATGCATCATGAGATGCAACTTTCGAACGGGCTTTCCCTGACTGTCACACACACACACTAAAATGACAGTCATTCCAGCTTTCAGACGAGATGGTGACGGGCCTTGGTAAATTGACCGAGAAACTTTATCTTGACTTTCGGGTCAACAATAAAGGAATAAAAATCTTAGTGCCGTAAATTCAGTCTAGGCACTCGAATAGAATTTAACACTGGGGGCGCTGTTCCATAAAAATCAATGCTACCCTCATATGCTGAAATACTTAAAAATACTTAAAATTATTACTCGTAGTCATGAAATAATTACACAAAATGATTTGAAAGGCTCGTAGGCTACAAATAGACCTCTGCTGTTTATCGCTAACACAAATGCTTGAGTGCCATCACACCCCCCCCCCCCCCCCCCCCCACACACACACACACACTCTGATGATCGTACGGGAAATAAAGACTGCCTAATAAAGAATCAATATGACAAAAAAGGAAATAAAGTTATTTCACTAGATTGCCTCTGCCTCATCACATCACACCAAAGCTTGTGATCCGATATTGAAATCAATATTAAAAGGGCCAGTAGCTCTAAAATTTGATATTTTTTCAAAAAATTGGTTTGTATGTCAATTGCAATTTCTTGCTCTACACTCTAAAATACATTGACACATCTACAATTCAGCTTGTCAACAAATCATCTATGTGTGTAAAAATGCACTGTTATTGTTCACATTTGAATTCTAGTCCGTACCAGAATTCACTTGTGAATGATATCAAACATTGAGGTCTACACAGGCTGAGTTGACAAACTGAATACTGTGTACCTCGACATGCTTTGGGGAAAAGAACAAGACACTGTAGTTTACATTAAAGACAAAATTAGTAATAGTGAGAAAATTATCAAAAATTACAGCTACTTCCCTTTTGATGTCAATATAATTGTTTTGCATAAAATTGGACAAGAGGGTCTGGGAAAGTTTACACACGGCTTTATTCATTTCTTACCACAAATTGGTCAAATTAACTTAAAAGAGATGCAATGTTTGAAATGCAAAACTGTGAGCAAAACGGTTTAAGATTGTGGTATTGTCAATTCCAGTCATGGTGTACACTAATCTCTGGAACAAAATTCATACACAATTACAACATACTAATATTTGCCAATGAATCATATAAAAGGAGGCAGTCATCAGAACTGCGCGTGTTTGACTTTCTTGTTTACAAATAATGTATTTCACACATGATATCTAGATGCATCAAGTCAACATAGATGCAACATTTAAATTTTATGATATTCATTGTTAACAAACATGTTTTAACTGTCATCCATCGCCAACATACCCTAGATACAGTGTTTACATCAGTTGTGGGAGTCTCTGGCAACCTATGAGCAGAGTTCCGACGACTGCTTCCCAGTAATTTATGATCATTTTTCTCTGCTTGATTAGACGTTTAGACGTTTTACAGTAATATTTTCCCACTGCAGCTGCAACATCCCACCTGCAACACACTCTTTCCCTAACCTATTCGCAAACTTCCTAAAACAACCAAAGCATACTCCTGGCCGGATAACCGGATGTTTTCCAAGTTGCCTGCTGAAAGCAAAACCACAAAACTGCCCAACTCACTAATTTGGAAAAATTGCCCCTGCCCACCAACCCACCCATCCCTTAATGGGAAATAGTCGTCGGAACTGTGCCTGTGCAAGTGTCTTGTTCACAAACAATGTATTTCATGCACCATATCTAGATGCACCTCATCATCATAGCTGCAATATTTAAATTATACGATGTAATTGACAGACATGTTTTAACTTTCATCAATCACCATTGTACCTAGAATACAGTGTTTGCATTGGTTGTATGGGTCCCATACAACCTTTTAGCGCAGTTCCAACGACTATATCCCTTTAATATGTGAATTATTGCTTGTCATTGCCTGCCAGTCAAGAAATCACTTATGAAAAGGTTTTTCCTTGAACAGCTTTGTTTACGCTTCCCCAGGTAGTAAATTCTTTACAATGCATGATAAAGTGTTATCTTTATTTGATTGAAATCTGTCGCATTGGAAATTTCCAATAGAATATCACTTTCTCTGTGCTAAGGAATGATTAACTCAAAGATTTTGAACATGGATCACTTAGCTGCAAGTTACTGAGAAATTAGAATGGAAAATCGACAGCTCAAGTCACTCCTTCCGATCGAAGATGGACAGAGCGCCCTCAAGAGACATCTTCTGGTTGACTGTGATAAATACAGAATATAATCTGGAGTACTTCAATCGTGTACAAGTTTAGGATTTTGCAGAGTTTGATATTTAGATCAAGGGAAATGGATCTACGTGATATTTTTCTGAGTACTTTACTGTCTTTCTCTGTTTGGTTAAAAAAACAAGAAATTTCAATGACAATTGCATGTCTACATCAAAATAACACAAAAAATATCCTGCAAAGAGAACTTTGTTTCATAACATCAATCATATCAATAAGCTTCTGTTTAAACATATTCCCATTTTCCAGTTCTAAAAAAGTTCAAACTACAAATCGTACAGATGAAATTATAAACCAAATGAGCGAGTAGATTTTTGATGATTTCTTTCATATTTTTTATCTATTTTTGTTTCAATATCAGCTTACAACTACTATTTCTTGTTCTACTCTAAAAGCATGTTGAAACACTTACTACTTAGCTATAGCATTTGTACAGTAAATAAACAATGTTTTTGTCTACATTTGAATTCTATTCTGGACTAGAATTCACTTGACAACAATAACAATGCAGTCTACACGTATGTACAGGCTGAGTTGACAAGCTCAATATTGTGTATCTCAACATGCTTTTGGGAGTAGAACAAGGACGAACAAAAGTGAAAAAAAATCATCAAAAGTTACAGCTATTTGTCTTCTAGGAAGTTTCCATCTATTAACATCATTTTTGTGTTTTGGGAGGTTAAATTAAATTACTTCAAGCTGATGTATGATGAATGGGATTTCTCAGATAACTCCTCAAACCCAGCTTCTTGGAATCAAATTTTTCCTGGAAATACTTGGCATCATAACTTCCTGTACTAATACCGAAATACCTACGTAACTTTCCCCGGCTACCAAATGAACAAAAGTTTTACATCGACTTCAATGACATTCATCATAATCTAGATACTCTAACTGTACACTGAGTACCAAAACAAATACATCACACTTTGAGAGGCGTCTTAGAACTGTATAGTCAAAAAACCAATAACTAATTTGCATATATACAGAAGAGGTATCTGGTCTGTGAGGTCACAACAGTACTGAGATAATATGACTGTAAACCCTTCTGTGAGTGAAAACTGCGGAACTGAGACTATTTGAGTTTGCAAATGTTTCACTGAGGTCAATTCTACTTTGTTTCTACTTTGTATATGCAACAGTACGAGCAAATTGTTCGGATTCCAGTCTAGACTCTTGTTTGGGTCAATCAGCTTTCATCATGTAACTTTAAGACAGCTGACTCTGGTCCTTTATCTGCATTACAAATATAACTACCATAAAAATAAAAAATCTTCAAAAATCTAGAGACGACAGCTCACTATTTCCTTTGTCAAAGAGAATTTTCATCAGATTGTAAAAAGTCACACATACTAGCCTAGGACAAGTTCATCAATAATTACAACAACATTTGTGTTTTCAAAGAAATCATCAAATCTACAAAAAAATTGCTTTTGGTAAGACTCGCTGTCCCTTGTCAGAACAAAACTGTACCATTACAACAATGGCTTGTCTGTTACATGCACAATGATGCTCAGGTACGTAAACAGCTCCTTGAAAATTTAAGATGTCAACTCTGAGTAAGAAAATTTGTGATTTGTGATTTGTGTTGTGAAACAGTAAACTCCACAACAATATCACACACATTTCATGTGATCTTTTTGAAGTTCATAATCACAAAAGTAGAAAATAACTCATCACTTGAATTGAGACAAATCAGTCGATAGTTACATCAACTCTTCCTGCAGAGTTGTCGAGATATTTGTATTCTTAAATTATTTCATTTTTCTCATTTTACTATTTTTCAATTCCATCACAACTTAATTCATCAGCAGAAAGCTCAATAATTTCTCTACTTCTGTTGTAAACCAACAGAGTTGCAATTCTCACCAATTTAAGATTGAAAAGTGTTTTGCATATCACAACGGAACCATGTGATGGTCATGCGATGTAAACTGACCAATCAGGTTGGAGGTTTCTTGCTTGGCTAAGACATGGCTTAACAGCATCAAATTGTCGGGGACTGTCCATGATAAATGTTATTAATCAAGTCCAATGTTTGATTCCATTCTACCGTCTCTCTTTCTCTTAGCTTCGTCCATTTTCAACTTGGCATTCTGTAAGTCAGACAATGCAAGAGGTCGCAGCATGTCAAGTCCATCTTCAGCACTAAGAGAAGAAGAAATGAGAGAAAACTTATTGATTGAAATGAACTTCTCAAAATCTACTTGACAATGGTATATCACTTTCAGGGAACCATCATTTCAAGGGAAGCAGCAAACATACATAGGTTACTTTAGCTCTTCATTCACTATTCAGATGTAAATATCTGCATGATGTCAAAGGTCATGGGGTTTGGCGACAGCGTTGAAAATATTAACATTAATCCATCAATCAATCAATCAATCTTTATGATACCAGTTTGGAAAATTAGCATTGCAGCAGTAATAAACACATATACATCAATTACAAAAAAGGCAATTTAAAATGCATGTATTAAAATCCATGCAGCGCATAGTAAAACTCAATAAAAAACACATAGGGGTAAAATGACAGAAATGCAAAATTTCACAAGCTGCTTGATTCAGTTCAATTGTCTGATAG
Source organism: Ptychodera flava (assembly GCF_041260155.1). Taxonomy (NCBI): domain Eukaryota; kingdom Metazoa; phylum Hemichordata; class Enteropneusta; family Ptychoderidae; genus Ptychodera; species Ptychodera flava. Next base: position 31,876,187 of record NC_091949.1, read on the forward strand.
CCCTATTGATAACAAGAAGCATTTAGCACAGTTGGTTTTAGAAATTGAAGGATGACCAGAATAGAAGGAAAAAATTCCTTTGTGTAAAAGGTGCTTATCATACTAGTCAGAGGGACCTATTTGATGTTTTCCGATAATTTTGCTGCAACTATTTACTTGATTCATATGAGCATTGATCAATAACCGTTGTATAAATCTAGCAAACAGAGTCAGCCATTTTTATTAAAGGTTCAAGATCATTCTCTATGACACAACAGTGTTCCAGCTCATGATTGTTCCCAAGTCTAACCTATTTGAGAGTCTGTAACAAAAAAATAGGACAGATAAAAGATATCTATAAAGATGCATTTCTGCAGTTCATTATGTTGTCAATCGTTGGTGCTACTTTTGACTGCAAGCACCCATGCATCCTCACAATTGAAGGTAAAAACTGATTTTTTGGGTGTTGTTCATGTGATCTTTATGTACACTATATACACAGTAAAGCATTTGCCATATCCAAACAATATACACAGTATAGCATTTGCCATATCCAGACAAAATACACAGTATAGCATTTGCCATATCCAGACAAAATACACAGTATAGCATTTGCCATATCCAGACAAAATACACAGTATAGCATTTGCCATATCCAGACAAAATACACAGTATAGCATTTGCCATATCCAGACAAAATACACAGTATAGCATTTGCCATATCCAGACAAATACACAGTATAGCATTTGCCATATCCAGACAAAATACACAGTATAGCATTTGCCATATCCAGACAAAATACACAGTATAGCATTTGCCATATCCAGACAAAATACACAGTATAGCATTTGCCATATCCAGACAAAATACACAGTATAGCATTTGCCATATCCAGACAAAATACACAGTATAGCATTTGCCATATCCAGACAAAATACACAGTATAGCATTTGCCATATCCAGACAAAATATACAGTATAGCATTTGCCATATCCAGACAAAATACACAGTATAGCATTTGCCATATCCAAACAAAATACACAGTATAGCATTTGCCATATCCAGACAAAATACACAGTATAGCATTTGCCAAATCCAGACAAAATACACAGCATAGCATTTGCCATATCCAGACAAAATACACAGTATAGCATTTGCCATATCCAGACAAAATACACAGTATAGCATTTGCCAATATCTAGACCCTCAGAAAATACCCAATTTAAGAGGATTATGAGCTAACTTGTTTAAGGAGAATTCATAATTAGGAATGGCTGAATGCTTGTCCTGGAATCTTTACCCTTTGAGTGCCAAAGTCGATTTTTGTTGCATTTATACTACACAGTGTCAACAATTTCTTTCAGATCTAGACAATTTTTTTTCAGATTTTCCCCAAAATTTTGGTCAAAAAGTGCATCCCATAAAAATTTATGTTCATTTGGTCCAAAATCATGAAAAAAATTACAGAAAAATTCATAAAATTCATAAAATGTTGCCCTGATATTTTGGGGGAAAAATTTACAGTGCTCAGAGGGTTAATGAAACGATGAAATAGACTTATAAATTGACTGAATAGAAAAAATATCACTTCCTTGTCAATTAAATTAGAGTATCAAAGTTCATTTGCTTAAAGAAATAGCTAGAGTTCAATGTACATTGACATGTGTCAATATTCATTTCCTTTTCCTGAGAAGTCAGTGAAAGAGATCACATTATGTTAAAATAAGTATTGAGATGAATTTTTAAAAGGCAGACAAATTAGCTTGTATTGAGAAAGTTGAAAGTACAGTGAGTACAGAGTACTCCTAGCAAATAGCAATTTCAAAATGTTGACTGGAGGGTCAGCTAAAGTATAGACTCGGCAGGGTTGATGCCTCTACATACATGGAAAAGGCATCGCATTTCTCACGCTCTTTGAAGAGGTCTGGCTGTGAGGTCACATCAGAACCTCGGCAATCACTTCTGATGCAAATCAAACCTTGCTAACCCATTTTGGAATGTTACTACCCAAGGTACGACAAGCCATCATGAGACAAAATCTCTGAACTATACACCACTTTTTCATCACTTTGTAAGGGTCATCATTGTGTTGATTTGTTTATCTCCTCTGAGCTATTTGACAATTATCCTTGGGGAACACTAAACTTACTTAAAGGTATACTGTCACCTGTTCCAATTTTGCCACAGTTACCATGGAAAGAGAAAATCTAACCAATCACAGATGTTAAGCGGGTGGCCGTTTTTTAAAAACAGCGCCCTCACATGGGCATTTTGAATACCAAGGCATATTTAGATTACAGATGACTGTATACCTTTAAAGGCCAGTAGCTGTAACTTTTGATGATTTTTGCACTACTTTTGTCGACCACAATTTCTTGTTCTATTCCCCACAGCTTGTTGAGATACACAGTATTCAGCTTATCAACTCAGCCTGTACACGTGTAGACTGTATTGTTATAGTCATCAGGTGAATTCCAGTCCAGACTAGAGTTCACATGTAAACAATAACAGTGCATTTAGCATGTATGGATGTTGCGTTTGCAAGCTAAATCGTTGATGTTACAACATCATTTTGGGAATAGAACAAGAACTTGCAGTGGACATACGAGACAAAAATATTGAAAAAATCCTTAAAAGCTACAGCTACCCCCCCTTTCAATTTAACCCTGGCATGGAATCTTACCTGTCACCTTCTTGCTCTCCAGATTCTCTCTGCTCTTTCATGTAATCTTTGACCCTGAATACTGATCCATTACGGCAAAGTTCATGTAAATCACTTCCGGAATATCCCTCAGTTTCCTCAGCCACAGTGGACAGATCCATGTCCTCAGACAACTGAAATACAAAGAAGAACACTTCTATGATTGTCACACGGAGACTAGTCATTAGGTGACACCTTGTTTTCCTCTTTTGAAACTGTTATCCCAGCTGCCATGTTTTGATATAACGTATAAAAAAACCCCAAAGAATTGAAACAAATTGACTGTGGTGAGATTAATACAAAGGTTTTAATAGAAGAGGATGTGTAAAACTCTTGCAGAAGCATGTGTTTGATGAGATCAAAGAGAATTTTGTTTCAAATGATGAAAATTCAACAGAAGACAAAGACTTGCAAAATGTGAATCAGAGAGGTACACAAATAAACCAACAGCTGTACCCTGTCAAGGAATATGTCCCTTTAATCCAAGTCTGGAACGAGGCTTGTCCATTTCTTTCTATATGCATGCATTTGCCCTGAACACATGTATACTCATGGCCAGCTTTTGGTTTTCCATTGAAGAACCTAACTTTGTTGGTTCAAAGTGCTTTCCGCATAATCTTTTTCAGGAATCTCATTTCTATTATCTGGTAACTTCACACTTTGAAATATCACATTAACTCCTAATACACATCAGTTTTCCTAAGAGTATTTACTTTTTGATGAAATATCAATTCTGCACTTGGAGACATTTTTTTCTGGATACTATCAATGCAGAAGCTCCTTTCAAAATTTTTAATATGATGTCAAGGATGAGATTAAACAAAAGAAATTACACTTTGTCTCAAGGTGGCGCTCTTTTGTACCATAATGATCCTGTGATGACTGTGAATATGATCATGGTAAGAGCTCACTAATTCACAGTATAGACAACTTGTGACCAATGAATTCTTCACGTTCAGCAAATGTTACACTTGAAACAATAAGAAGGCCTTCAGTCACAGTTGCCATGTAATTCTGAATAAATTACTGACTTACGTATTCTTCACACAGTATTAGCTCTAAGATCTTCTTCCTTTGGCCTTTATCCTATGAAGACAATGAAAGAGTTCAACTATAATGAATATAGAATTTCTTCAAAGGGTCAAAGTCAAAGCCTTTTTGGGGACATCAAGTCTTTAATAAACAACATTGGCATGCTGCCTGACAAACGTAATCAAAACAATAAATGAATCTTGGAAACACTCAAAAAATATGATCAAATGGATCACGGATACCGGGCTCGGATAGCCTCACTGATTGATCAATGTTCTATGTATAAAGTGTTTGCAGTACAAGAAGTTACTGACTTAAAATTTCATAGCCATGGAATTCTAACCCTCACAGCAACTTGGAACCAATCTTGTATAAACAGCAACTCTAAATGATCCTAGCAAACCTTATGGCATTGCCAATAATGTATGAACCTTTGGTCATGTTCTAACATAGAACTCATTGGCAATCTGTTATTATATTCATTCACTTGGAACCTGTTAAACAAACTTGACATTCTCTTTCAAAATCAAGAATCAAAATTAGAGGTCATCTCACAAATTTTGGTATCAGAGACACTGCCACTCAGAAATTGCATGCCAGTATATTCTTGTCTAGCATTGTCTGGCATTCTCATGTAACACTTACTGGCATTCCTATATTACACTTACTGGCATTCCTAAATAACGCTTACTGGCATTCCTATATAGTATAACACTTACTGGCATTCCTATATAGTATAACACTTACTGGCATTCCTATATTACACCTACTGGCATTCCTATATAACACTTACTGGCACTCCTATATAACACTTACTGGCATTCCTATATTACCCTTACTGGCATTCCTATATTACACTTACTGGCTATACTACACTTACTGGCTATATTACACTTACTGGCTATATTACACTTACTAGCATTCCTATATAACACATTACTGGCATTCCTATATTACACTTACTGGCATTCCTATATTGCACTTACTGGCATCCCTAAATAACACTTACTGGCATTCCTATATAGTATAACACTTACTGGCATTCCTATATAGTATAACACTTACTGGCATTCCTATATAACACTTACTGGCATTCCTATATTGCACTTACTGGCATCCCTAAATAACGCTTACTGGCATTCCTATATAGTATAACACTTACTGGCATTCCTATATAGTATAACACTTACTGGCATTCCTATATTACACTTACTGGCATTCCTATATAACACTTACTGGCATTCCTATATTACACTTACTGGCATTCCTATATTACGCTTACTGGCATTCCTATATTAGACTTACTGGCATTCCTATGTGAAACATTGTTGGCATTCTTCTGAGTATTGCACTATCAACATCCTGAGGTCTGTTTGTAGCACCCATCACTATCACCTACAACAAACAAACCAAAACTGATGTAATTAGTACAAAGTTACTGGTAATTATGCTCACTTCGAAACAATAAAGCTATTCATCAATATTTCTGTCAATGGAAGATATTTTGATGACCTCAATAACAGAGGAACAAAATGTATACCGGTAATCCATATATTGATATTGTCAAGCCATGTTAGTTACAGTGAAACAGTCTACTCGTGTCTTGAGAATAGAAGATGTCTTTTGCTCTAAATGCAATATTCAGGTATCTAATTTCACAAAACTTTGAACACCTCTGTAAGCTGAAGCCTGAAATGAGCACTTTCTGTATTCTGCAAAAATCAGCAAAGTTAATTGTTGTTAAGTCTATGATAGATATACTATAGCTTATTTGAAGTTTTTATGACCAAGTTGACCATGAAATCAACAACTCCTTCACTAATGGAAAATCTCAAGGAGATTCTTTACATGTTAACGGTATGTTTGGTGAGCAATTTTATCACACTTTGGTAGTAAAAGGTTTAATTAGTTGGCAGAATAGCGGATCAAGTTATATAGGCATATACAGATGTATGGCACTTGGATCATAATTCAAAAGAAAAAGTAAAAAGTATCCATACCATAAAATCTAAATTAACTACATAAATACCTACTCCAGTATATAAATGGTGACCAACATTTGAAATATTCTGATATGCTGTTGACAATTTTACTTCATAAACATTGATGAGAACTAACTTTGTATTGACCTTATCCTATTGACCTTGAGAAGTGGTATCTGTTACAAGATTATCTAATAAATTCTGTTATTATACCTGCATCTGTAACCTATGGAGTTTCGTCGTACAGTAAGTTTCAGTATCGGAGGACGCAGAGTCCAATAACTTTGGTGCAGAGTACAATAAAGTTAGGTGTTATTGGACACTATGTGACCTTTGACCTCGCAACACCTTTACGTCAACGCGGGGAACAAGGAAAGATGATTTTAAATTTTCAACAAAATTTATACTTCTAAGCATTCAGTACTTTACAAAGTTAATAGTGGTCAATCCAAAACCTGTGAATTTGAGTGAAATTATGCTGCTGACCTACAATTTCTACCACGTGCACTGCGCTGCGGGTTCTGAGCGCTTAGCAGACAAGCTGAACGCGTTCCGTGTCTGTTCGCGATCACTCAGTACAGGTGCGCGACTGGCATCCCAAAAACGCTTTAATTTTGTCTTTTTCCTTGTAAAATTGGGCCGAAAAGGTATATAATAATGTTATTCACAAAATACCATGATTTATGTCCTTGTACATTGAACGTTTCGGTATTTTCCTTGACGCTACGCGTCTCAGACAAATACCTCCACTGCATGATGTACTCACACATAAATCATGGTATTTTGTGAATAACCTTATATTATTGACGTACCTGGGAAGAATTATGTTATCAGACCATCTAATAAACTTTGTTATTGACCCACCTGACAAGATTTATCTGTTAACAGAGCATCCCATAAACTCTGTTATTGACCTATCTGAGAAGAGGTATCTGTTATCAGCCCATCCCATAAACTCTATTATTGACCTACCTGACAAGAGTTATCTGTTATGAGACCATCCCATTAATTAACTCTGCTATTGACCTACCTGACAAGAGTTATCTGTTATGAGACCATCCCATTAATTAACTCTGCTATTGACCTACCTGACAAGAGTTATCTGTTATGAGACCATCCCATAAACTCATGAACTGTGCCTTCATCATCGCAGTGGCTTCGTGATCATACGATGCTCTGGATCGCAGAAATGAATCAACTTCATCAATAAATATTATGGTTGGTTGGATCTTGATGGCCTGTTGGGATAAAGTCTATTTGTAAAAGATATAGATGAAGCCGTAGGGTATTACGTTTCTCAGCAAGATGGAGAAAAACATGTGTAACCTGTTCACCCAATACCTGAGTGAAAAATTCATCAAAAGCTAGAATATATGTGTGTTCACACAGTCTTAGTGTCCAAGAGTAGCATGAACTTACCAGAGAGAAGACAGCAGCAGCTAGCTTTTGAGACTCTCCATACCATTTGTCTGTCAGAGTTGAAGCTTGTAAATTGATGAATCTAAACCCTGCTTCCTTTGCCATTGCTTTGGCAATCATAGTCTTTCCACAGCCTGGAGGACCATGCAGCAAAATACCTATGGTGACAGAATCAAGAACACATGTATGTATTTTCACCTTTGACGATTGTCTTGTTTCTCTTTCAACTTTCAGTGTTCACAGTTCATTTGATGATGTTATTTACTGGTATTTGTGGTAGGTATAATGGCCTTGAGTTTCTAAGGGATATCTATAGGCCAGTACCAGTACCTTTTGATGATAATTTTTTCTCAACAGTTTCTTGTTCTACTCTCAAAAGCATGTTGAGATACAAAGTATCCATCTTGTCAACTCAGCCTACAAGACTGCATTGTCATCATTGACAGGTAAATTCTGCTGGACTAGAATTCAAATGTAAACAATAACAGTAAATTTTACATACACTGTGTTGGTAAATAGTGGGTATTTCATAATGCTTTGGAAAGTAAAACAAGACATGGCAATTGACATACAAAACAAAAATTGTGAACAAATCATCAAACGTTATGGCTACTGGCCCGTAAAAAACAACATAATTCTATTAATTGATCAGTGCAGGGGGTGAGAGGAAAGAAAATTACACTACCACAATCAAAACATATGCATGATTACTGTGTCATTCAATGTCATCCCTCCCTCTGTATGATCAGTTCATCACACATTACACTGTACTCTATGCCATGGATGTTGGAGGGGTAGATGTTCAGTGTTTGCGATTTGCTTTGGCCAATCGATGTTGCAGTTACAGTCCTATGTGTTTCATCTTACAAACACTTTTCCATGTCAGTTCACTTTGAGAATTCCAACACCAAAATTCAGACATAAGTTCATGATTTTTATAACACACATGTACTTCCAGCAGTTGCAAAGTCTGCTAGCATCAACAATTTAATGAACAAAAATTTCACAACAGATTGCGACACAGAATGAAAATGACTAATTTTGAAAATAAGAACCCCCAAAAATTTATCTTGACATCGATAAATTTGAACAGACATTACATAATGCTTACCCTTTGGTGGTTGAAGTAAACTAGACCCCCTAAACAGATGTCTTTTCTTCATGGGTAGAATAACTGTCTCTTTTATTTCATCAATGACATCTTCCAATCCGCCAATATCTTGCCATGATACTGTGATACCTAAGGGGTCTATGAGGAGGGCCGCTATGGTCATTTCATACTCCGTCAATTTGACTCCCTTTATACCAATTTTATTCATCAATCGCTCCGCCTGCAACAGAAAGCACAGTGAATAAATATTCAATTTCAGTATATCTCTCAGTTCAATTTTTATTCCGCATTCTGCTCTAAAGTTGGTATTCAAACCAACATGTGCAGTCACATGGAGTGGTATTTGTTGAATGTACCGTAATCATTCTGGAAAATATTGCAACAATAATTGAACTAGTGTCCATTACACAGAAAACTGATTGCTTCTCACCTCCATTAATTCATCAAATTCTGATAAGCAATATTAACTTGAAAAAATTGTGTTGGTTGAGTGCAGCACCAGTTTTATTCAGGAAAGCCATTTCATGCTTACAGTACTTGGCACAATGTTACCTCTTTTGAAACTACCATTATGTACGGGTCTACCTCTTGTTTTTTTTACAGGAAGAATGATCAATTTCAAAAAAACAATGTGAAAGGTTACACTATCTACAGAGAAAAATGACTATGTTGTGGTACATGGTCTAAAGGTTCTATGGAATATTCTTTTACCAGTTCCATAATGCAGTGCGCACTAGGGTGTACAAAGCGTGCATTACTCATAGAACTGTTTCGCTGTAGGGTATACACAGGGTGTGTTATTCACAGAACACTATGTAGACTAATGGCAGGTTTAATACACTCTGACATATATTTTCGTGGCCAATGGATACAAAATACACAGGGCTTTTTTGGCATTGCAAATTTATGTCATTCTTGTATAACAATCCATTGTACACAAACAATCAATATATTTTTGTTTTGAGCGTGCGTACAGTGTTTGAAGCAGCCACAGCAATGCATTGTAGGATAAGTGGGACAAGGTTTACAAAGATGAAAAGTCCCCCCAAAATTGAAGACTACTTGCATGTATGATTGATGAAACTATGATGTCAATATCTGTATTTATAACAAAGAAATCTCAAATGTAATGGTACATCATGAATAATAATTAGTGTAACTGACAATAGACTGATATTATGCAACAACTATAACATCTCATCAATTGATATCATCTGCAGTTGTAATCTAAACAATATTATAAATCGCATATTTAAAAAAAAACCAACACAATGTTCTGATTATGACACAACTTATGCAGGGGTCTGTTCACACTTTGCTAACAGGGCTCACAATACTACAGAACACACGTACAATGCCAATATGCCAAACATGCCAATATGTTGATATGTTGAAACAAATCCTAACATATGCAGTCTGCATGTTGCCAAAAACTAACCCTGGTTTATATCTTAACACTGCACCAGATTTATAGTGAATTTCTTACCTGTTTTTGGGCTTGTGCTTTTTGTTTCTTTGTAGGGTCCATTTGATCAACTACCCATTTGATGCCATAGTAACTGACAACTCCAAAGATTGCTAATCGTATCATAATGCCAAGCAGTTCCTGCCTGGACAGCGTCATACTTCCTGAACTCTGCATGATGGTCTGTAAAATCACCTAAATTTGCATGAAAACAACCTGTAATGGACAAGGTGTCACTATTACATTTTTACGCTAACTTTCTGTCTGCAATAATGTTAACATTGACACTTGTGATTTTTGAATAATATCCATTTATAGCGATTAAAAGGACAATATGATCAATTATAAGGAGTTCCCACCTCAAAAGTGAAAGATTTCAACTTTTGCTCAAACTTTCCTAGACAAAACTATCAACCATTCAATTTCTCTTAACAAATCATGAATAAAAATCAGGGGTTACCATGTCAAGTTTGGTTTCAGAGGAACAAGTTGATTACCCGACATTTACCAATATTTGAAATTCAAAATGGCCACCATCACTGTGTTAACTATATTGAGCAAAACAAAACTTTCAATTTGAAAAAGCTAAGTTAAAGAAATTTTTCTTACTTCAAGATGTTTAAAATCAGCCCAAACAATCAGTAGACCAGAAAGGTACTGTAAAAATTTGAGAGTCGGAATATCTGTCGCAAAGGTGCATTCTACCTTATGAGCATCTCCAATTTATAGCAAATTGAACCCTTTTCTGGTCAAATCATTAAAAATCAGCACAAGCAACCAAGATACATCACATATCCTGCAGTACATACATGTACATGTACACAACTGGCATGTCAAAACAGTGAAAGTACAAACAATTTTTATATATGACTGGGCAAGAGAAGTCAGTGAAAATTGTGTTTCTCTGTAGTTTACATAAACAAATGATCAAGACTGTCCAAATAGATACATGTAGGTGGGACGTGTTATGCTCTACCTGTTCTAGCAGCAATAATTGCACCCCTGGAGCCATGTGCTGGCTTCTATCATGTTTGCTAGTGCTAGTAGTGATGCACCACCCAAGCACTTCAACGACTGCACCTATACCTGCCTTAACCATCCACAGAACTTCCCCCTTCTACTACCTATGTTTTAATTAACTTTAACTCTGTAATGAATTATGGATTTTGCAGGAAACCTGGGCAAATGTTTATTTCAAAGCCTTTGATTTAAAATTTGTGTGGAGGTCAGGATGTTCCTGGCTTTTGTCACTTATACACATCTCAAAAACATGATGTACTATTACAGTTAAGTGGAAAGTAGACCTGACAAATAGTATTTTTGTCGTGTAACAACCATTACCCACCCACAGGGACCGTGGCCTATTAAAGTTAAGTTCTATGTTAGTATTGTTTACCACTCAGGTTTTAGTTAGTTTCATTTTCGTACCAGGAAGGATACCACTACCAGTCACTCTATTTTCTACGATTGTTTCACCAGAGAACCATTTAGTTTCAGTCTGTTGAATCGAAACAAGCTAAGTCATCAATCATCAATATTCTTATGTCATCGCTATTATTGACCATAAAAAAAGATTGACGGAAAAAAAGTTTGGAGAATATGTGAAGGAGACACGGTGACGAATAGGTGCAAGAACCAGTATGGGTTGCAGTACAGTGGAGTAGCTCGAGGATTTGCCTGTGGGATTATGGGTTGGGCTGTTTGATTTTACCGTCCCATCCACAACCCAAGGCAAAAGCTCTAGTACTGCAGCAACTGTATGGGTAGCTCACAGAATTTTCGTAGTTCGATGTCCTCGGGGTACCGTACTGCTAATGGGTACAACCACAGGCGCTTTGATCGTCGCTTCGCAAAGCCTATATGAAACGAGTGGAATCGTATACGCTTCGCGAAGCTACGAAGAGATGATCGAAGCACCTGTGGGTACAGCCATGGAGGAAAAAAGCGACCACTGAATCAGCGAACGGCTTGATCTAGATCTATCATTCGGTATGGCTCATTACTTACGTTAAAATGGCACGCAGAACTCTTTGGTGTCTATGGCTACGAAAATTTCAGTTCATGCAGTAGCTGGTAGCTGATGCTTTTCTGGGAAGCCCCGCAACGTCGTTATTGAGGGGTCGTTATTCAGTCAGGTCATAGGTCACGTAGCCAAGGAAGGTTGACTTTAGCAATACGTAATGAGCTTTCCACAGTAAATTAGTATTGTAATCATATTCCAACAACCCATGATGAAGAAAGATCAACTTTAGCACTAATTTTATGATTCAAATGTACTTCCAAGACAAATTTCGTTTCGAAATGTCGACGAAATTACAAGTTTGCTTAACTATAAAAATATGTATTAGAAACCTAAGTGGTCTGATAGACTGTTTAGACATGCGCAGTTCTGAAACACGACTACTCACATGCTGCCAGTCGCAGATACATTTAAACACCGACACAACGATGGATTCGGGAGCGCCAAGCGTTTTGCATCCGTATATTTACGGTTACTTAGTCGAGCAAAAACTTCACAAGGCAGCGAAATGGTTTAAAAGTGAAACTGGAACGGTAAGTGTTCAGATTTGGTGTGAAATCGGTTTTCGTGACAACATGGCGGTCTGGGAACACGTGTTCGTACCGGCCAGCTGTTCGCCACATGGAAACGATATGATCATGAACTTCTTGAATAGTTGATCGTATGTTCAAAGTTATGAAAGGGTGTCAATATGCTCAAATACAAAAATCAGGCATCTACTAACTTTGTAACTTTACCATAGAAGTCAAACTTTACTGTAGACCTGTACGGGTTCCCAGACACTTCGCACCAAAACCACTTCGCACCATACCATCTCGTCCCATACCATTTCGCACCAAAACCACTTCGCACCAAAACAACCTCGTACCAAAACCACTTCGCCCCAAAAGTCATGTCCCCAAACCACTTTGCCCAAAACTTATCGCTAACTGGTAAAGCTGAAAATAACCACCTTCTGTCATCCTGGGACTGAAATCTTGAAAGTGTACGCATTTCGCGAAATTGACATCGTGCAATTCCGCGCAAGGCACCTGGAGTTGTAGCATTTGCGTGTTTCTAAGTTTCTTATTCTATCGCTTATGGTTTCATGCAACCATGATGCAACAATAAATGGTTTGTGGTAGCCAAAATGTCCTAACACATTAATGCTTCCAAGTTGTAGGTGAAAACAACCTTATCATACGTCGTAACATCGTTGTTTCAGGACGAGTTGACGGTACTATACTTTGGTCGAAGTGGTTTTAGTGCGATGTGGTACTTGGGGCGAAGTGGGGTTGGGCGAAGTAGTACTTGGGACGAGGTGGTTTTGGTACGAAATGGTTTTGGGACGAAGTTGTGTGGGGCGAACTGGTTTTGGTGCGAAGTGTCTGGACCCCGTTCGTACCGGCCAGCTGTTCGCCACATGGAAACGATATGATCATGAACTTCTTGAATAGTTGATCGTATGTTCAAAGTTATGAAAGGGTGTCAATATGCTCAAATACAAAAATCAGGCATCTACTAACTTTGTAACTTTACCATAGAAGTCAAACTTTACTGTAGACCTCCCATCTGTTGCTCTACCGCTAGTATGATGTGCGATATAGACAAGTAATATTTGTATTACTATATGTGTGTTTTGTAGTGCTGGCAGTGGTAAGAATTAACTCGCACCTTCCAACCTGCTCAGAACCAATCGGTCAGAGTGATAATGATTATCAATTGATCAAGTGAATGTCGGCCCAATCGTTATATCAGTAGGCCGTGAATTTCGAAGTGTCATTTGCCTGCACTACACTGCCCACTGAAATGATCTTGGGGATGGAGGTCTATCCTATCTAACAAATAAATGTCTTTTGGTCCATTCAGTGGTGTTGTTTGTGTACATTCGATACAGCCTCGGGCACTACTCGGGTTGCATGCTTCACCTCTCGTTTACGCTTCATGCTATAAGTGAAAGTCATAATCACAGTAGGATACATCTGTAATAATAGGAACACATTTCAGGTCGATAGATGTATATGTGTATCTGACAGACCACAGAGGGACTGTAGTCAGACTATAAAAATTGGTATCGCGCGAGTTAGTATTGGGTGAGACAGTTTCGGGCGAGTTGGTTGTCGGTGGGTTGGAAAAGGTGCAAGTTATCTGTTAACCGCAGTGGATGCCACTCCAAAATATATCCTACGGTGAGATAGGGATTTGCTCTGCTGCAAGTGTAACAGAAACACACGCTCCGTATGCAAGACGGTCAAGACCGAGATTAAGCTACAGTATGGATTGTAGCTCAACAGTCAAGTTACTCTTGCCTTTGACAAGCGCAGGGCATTTGATACGTTCTGTAATATCAGATGTATCAGGACAGTCACAGAACAAAGCAGACTAACCAACAACTGTTTAGCATAGTACACCCACACTAGAGATTTAAAAAGTTGCAGATAATAAAAGTATTGGCACTACAAGTTATGATCATTGATCTCTGCTCTACACATATTATAGCCAGCCAGGGACCCATTGAGTACACAATGCTATGAAGATGCCATAAAGATGTCAGATTTTCTCAACGTAACTTTTGAATGGGTCATTTAGGTTGACAATCCAATCCCATTGTATTTTACAGCATATGCCTGACCCAGATCACCCAAGCATTATGGAATTTTATGACACTTGGATAAATTCACCTGTCAATACTAAGAAAAGAAAACTAGCAGCGACAAAGCAAACAAACAAGAAACAGGTCAAACAGAAAAAGAAGGCACCTTCAACTAAAGCAGAAAGCTCAGACAGTGAAGAAGAAACCACTCAAAAACCACCTGCCAAGAAACCAACTGCCAAGAAACCAACTGCTGTTAAAAAACCGGATTCTTCATCCAGTTCAGATTCCTCCAGTTCATCTGAAGATGATGACAAATCATCTGCACCCCCTGCTGCAAAAAAGGCCAAGACAACAACAAAACAGGATTCCAGCTCATCGTCAAGCTCATCGTCAAGTTCATCGTCAAGTTCAGATGATGAGGAAGAGGAAGTCAAGCCTCAGCAAAAACAAGTGAAGAAGCCAGTTACCAAGGCAACAAAGAAAGAATCTTCATCATCTAGCTCTGAAGATTCAAGTTCAGAGGAGGAGGAAAAACCAAAACCCTCTGTTACAAGTGGCCATCAATCACTGAAAGCCACTGTTTCCAAGGCAACCAGAAAGGAATCTTCATCGTCAAGTTCTGATGAGTCCAGCTCAGAAGATGAGGAGAAATCAAAACAGCCTGTGAAAAGTTTGAAGAAAACAGCGAAGAAAACTGTAGTTTCTAAGAAAGTCAAAGATGAATCATCATCTTCAAGTTCTGATGAGTCATCAGATGAAGAAGAGATACCTAAAGTTCCAGTGAAGCAAACTGCTGTAACCAAGGCAACAAAAGAAGACACCTCATCTAGCTCAGATGAATCGTCAGATGAGGATGATGTTCCAAAAAAGACTGTTACTAAGAAACAGACCCCTGCAGAAGATTCCTCCTCATCGTCAGGTTCTTCAGATGACGAAATATCTTTTCCAAAAATTAAAGCAAAGGAGACAGTATCACAAGTAAAGAAATCAAAGATTTTAAAATCAGTCAAGAAAATTAAAAAGACCAAAAAGGATGCAAAGGAAACATCGTCGGAATCCAGTTCAGAGAGTGATAGTGAAGATGACAGACAAGAACAGACAACAAAAGCCCCTGTAAAAACACCACCATCAAAACAAACTAAACCAGATTCAAGTTCAGATAGCAGCAGTTCAGAGAGTGAAGATGAGAAATCTGTGCAAAAAAGTGCTGTGCAAAAGGCAGCCACTAAAGCATCCAAAACTGAATCTAGCTCAGATTCTGAGAGTAGTAGTTCAGATAGCGAGGATGAAAAACCTGTCCAAAAAACCAAGCCATCAACAAAAGTATCAGGACGTAAGGACTCAAGTTCAAGTTCGGACTCAGATAGCAGTTCAGATAGCAGCTCAGATAGCAGTTCGGATAGTGAAGATGAGAAGCCAGCGGAGAAGAAGGCAACAACGCCAAAACAGTCAGGAAAGAAAGTGCCACCCAAGACAAATAAAGCAGAGTCAAGCTCTGATTCAGATTCAGATTCAGATAGTGAAGATGAAAATCCTGCACAGAGGAAGCAGACATCCAAAAAAGCTGCCAGTGCACTGCCATCATCAAAGAAAACAAAAGCAGAATCAAGTGACAGTGACAGTTCCTCAGATGAAGAAGAGAAGCCAAATACTACACCTGTGAAGAAAATTACCGCAAAAACAGCTGCTGCTGCCACTAAAGAATCCAGTTCTTCAGACTCTGATAGTAGCTCAGATTCGGACAGCTCAGAAGAAGAACAAACAAAAAAATCCAAAGTAGTTACACCTACCGCTACTCGCAAGCAAACAACGGCAAAGAAAGATTCAAGTTCTGATTCTTCAAGTGAAGAGAGCGATTCTGATGATCAAAAAGTGAGTAAAACACCACAGAAGAAATCAACACCAACACCAGCAAAAAGGAAAAGACAGGAAAGCTCATCTTCAAGTTCAGACAGTAGTAGCTCGGACTCTGAAAAGGAAGAAGTTAAAACTTCCAAAAGTCCGAAAAAATTGAAGTCTCAGAACAAAAAGAAGAAAGCAGAAAGTTCCTCTGATTCATCAGATTCAAGCTCAGATGATGAAGATGACAAAAAGAAGTCTAAACCAGTTTCCAAGGTAACAAATGCTGTGAATGGAACCAAGGATACTTCAGATAGTTCAAGTGAATCAGAGGCAGACGAAAAGAAACCTAACAAGAAAGTAAGTCCATAGTTATTGTATTATCTGTCGTTTTCTATGAGTGACATGTTGGGTATTCTGAAGGAGTGTTTGATTTAGGTACAGTTCTACATATTTGACCTTTACAAGATGCTTAATCCTTGCAGTCATCTAAGTCCAATGGTAGTTTTTATTGCAAGAGGGTACGAACTGTTATAGGGTCAGTAGCTGTAACTTTTGATGATTTTATTCACCATTTTCATTTTGAATGTCAATTATGAGTGAAAAAATCATCAAAAATCACAGCTACTGGCCCTTTGATAAAAAATGTAAATGAAAAATAGTAAGTTCATCCATGTTTGTAAGCTAGGGGATGTAACTGCATCTTGTTGATGAGTACTTACTGAAATTGATCTTAACGGCCTTAATGTCATGAGAGGATTATTTCTTGTATTGCACGGATAGTTTAATCACTGGTCAATGCAGGCAAACAAACACTGGCAAAGAAATGGACTGAAAATCACATAATTTCCTTGTTTTCCACAGAGCAACATTTTTCAGGAAATTGACCCTGAATCACCTGCACATGAACCATAGATCACTTTGCCTTAATATAAGGTTATTTAAAAAATACCAGAATTTATGTCCAAGTGAAGCATGCAGCGGAAGTATTGTCCATGATGTGTAGCGTTGAGGACAATATTGAAGCGTACAATGTACAAGGACATAAATCCCAGTATTTTGTGAATAACCGTATTATTACAAACCTTTTTAGTCCAATTTTACCAGAAAAGTTGAAATAATAGCGTTTTGAGGATACCAGTTGGACACTACATCATGCGATAGTGAGCCGACTGGGAAGGCTTTCAGTGCATCCACTTAGGGCATAGAACAACACTTCAACCAAACGCAGTACAGTGCATGTGGTAGAAATTGTAGTTCAGCAGCATAATTTCAATCAAATTCACAAGTTTTGGACTGACCATCATTCACTTTGTGACATACTGAATTTTTAGATTTATATTTTTTGTGAAAAATTTAAAATCTTCTCTTTTTACCTATGCTAATGTAAAGGTGTTATGAGGTCAAAGTTCAAATAGCATCCAGTAATGCCTTAATTTATGTACTCCGTGTGAAAAAAGTGTTTTCTCCAGGACACTTTCTCCAGGACACGCAATGGTGCAAATCCCCAATCTAATCAAAATCCCCCTTCCAAGCCCTTGACTTGTTGCCCTTCTACAATGAGGTTTGAGATTTTGATTTACACAGAGTATTTATAGTGGCAGTCCACTTAACGATTACTGTCTATGATGTAACATCATACAGTTGATGTAATCCACCATCTGTAGCTACATTTAAATGATGCAAGCTTCCTATCTGCAGACGGATGTGGTACAGCAGAAAAACTAGAGTTTGCCTCCAGATTATTAAATTGTGTTTGATCCGAAATGAATAAAGTGTTAATGGTTTGTGTATGCTTCTTATTTCATCAACATTTACTGGATGGAATAAATAAAGAAACAGGAGTGCCTTTTATTTGATATTTGACGAATGCTATAACCTTAATTAATTAATACCAGAAAACATCGTAATTTGGATAACTTAAAATTTGCATAATTTATCACAGTCACCCTCAGGGGTGACATTTTCCCCCTTGTGAGAGAAACGTGGAGAAAACATGGACTCAAACTTATTGGACTCCGCGTCCTCTGATACCGAAACATACTCTACGACGAAACCCCATAGTTTGCAGATGCAGGTGTATAATAATTGTTTGTATTCTGTAAATTAAAGTTTCATTTTTGATTGACAGGATAAGGGCAGTGACAACAAAACTAGAATGACAACACCCAAAATGCAAAGCAGCATCCAAACAAGGCCAGCCACAGTGCCACAGGTCAAACAAAAAAAGGTATGAAAAGGTTTTTGATGAAACATTGAATGCATCCATCCATTGCAAGAACACCATAAAGATGCATCATTTTCTGTGCTTAAATCATGCTGTTAAAATCTCAATTGATGTCATGTATTTTGACCATGTATTCACCATGAATTCACGATTCAAACTAGTCACTTACAACACCATTTCCAGTTTCATTTGATGCGGTATTATTGGCGGTAAAACCTGTATTTGTAACATTTCGTAGATTCTGTGAAATTATGATGAAGAGGCTTCTGATTGGTATCGTCCTTAATATAAAATAGTCTATCTGCCATTCACAAAGCATTTGCACAGTGTGACATTTGCATAATTGCATAGTGCTCAAAAGGATATTTGAGCTGAACTTGTGTTCATATTCTCAGTTGTTTGAGTGACACTGGAGTTTATTGGCCGTAGTGTCAATATAATGTATCATACTGTATGCAGAATTGTATACTAACATTATCCATACCTTTGTTTTGACAGTTCTGTTTTGTTTGCTATTCACAGGACCAGACAAACATCAAGACCCCATATCGCAGAGTGCGTGAAGAAGAAATTGAAATTGATCCCCGATTGCAAAACAATGCATTTGAAGCAAAGGTAATTGCATTTCTATCAATATAGTGCTACAGCACTTAACCCGTTTCCTGCCAAGTCCATATTTCACCAGCAGGTCAAGATGGTTAAAATTAATGAAACACAACGTATTCCATATGATGTATTTCAACATAATACTGTACATTTGAAGGCTGTTGAAAACATAATACTGTAAAGTTGATTTTTTTTGGACAAAAGATGCTATAACATACCAAGCCAAGTGGGTGAAAATAGGTCATTTTTGGGCTCAATACCGCTTTTTACTGACTTGGCTGATGGGGAAGTGATACAGTTATTACTGTCTGGCAGGAAAAGGGTTCAGGTAGTATGCGCCTCGAAAGTGAAAGGACTTAAACTTTTGTTCAAACTTTCCTCAAGGAATTTTTTACCCATTCTCTTTCAAAATCAAGAATAAAAATCAAGGTTCACCGTGTAAATTTTGGAACTAGAGAAACAGATATTTGATATTCAAAATTAGCCACCAACCCTGTGTTTATTCTATGAAGAAAAATAAAATTTCCTGATTTTCAAAAAACTAAGATGTGAAAAGTTTTCTTACACCAAGAGCTTTAAAATGAACCCCCAAAAAGTGGTAGATCCGAAAATAATTAAAAGTGTGAGAGTCCAAATATCTGTCCCCAAGGCGCATTCTCTTATTTCAAAGTAGTTTCAGGTCACTTCACTGCAGTCCTTCAAGTCAGCATTGATAAGGCAGATATTGTTACTGTTCAAGATTTTTTGGTATGACTTGGAAAGTAACACTGACCGTGTCAAGCTGTCTTTTGAAACATTTCATCATGCTTACTTTTTATTCAATCAACAATGTCTGAGATAAAGAATGTTATGAGGTTCACAAAGCAGTCTCCCAGCATGGTCAGGATGTACAAGTAATATATAGCCCTCTTCCTGTCACGTTCGTTGTAGTTAGATTGATTACCAAATTGAATGTAATGAGAAGATATGCATTAGTAGTCGTTATCCTGTCAACCTGGTTAGAATCAGGTTGTTTTTGCATGCCTTGTAACTTGCCAAGTTGAGGAACTGTGATGTTTTTCATTGTAGCATCTACACTACAGTGGAGATCGGTTTTCTGACAGGACATAAAAGTCCTTATTGAAATGGTTTTTTTGGGACAAGCATAGTATGAAACACAAAAATCTATTCAACAAAGCTCCCCCCCCGGGTGCCTAGGGGTCTTGATCCTTGCTTGGCTCCTGCTCGTTAGCTTGAAGTGCTTGGCACTGCCTATAATGCAAGGTATAGGCTGTGACCAAATTGGCTAAAGCCTCTGTTCTCGCCCACCAACAGTGTAAACCCAATCAGTGTCTTGCATTTTATGAGACGCCAATGCCAACTTTTTTGACTGACTTGGTTCGACTTGTCACTGCAAGTAAAGATACTTTACCAAACCAAACAACTGCGGTAATTGTTAAACGACTTGGTCATCCTAAAGATTGACTGCTGTGGTTAGGTGTTCGCATGGTTTGCATTACTTGGCTTGATAAAGTACAAGTACAAAGTTGTTACATTGTACCTCATCATACCATTAGAGGGCACACTTGTTATCTCAAAGAACTTGTACATTACATATACAGTCACCTCTCCACATTTTTAACCACTCAGTGTTGGTGGGGAAGGTGTCACAGAAATGGAAATTAAACCAGAGCTAGTGTATGTGCTGTTTCATGGCCCCAGTTTGCCCCCCCCCCCTTTCAAAAAAAGCGTGAAATTTTGATGTAATCAAAGGAAGAGGGCATTGCAGTTTAGCAGAAATGGTGCTAACCATGACTTGTCTGACAAAACAACTTATTTCAATGAAATGAAGCATTGGGAAGTCTTTTTGTGAAAAGGGAGCTGAGGATGAAGTAATCCAAAATCTGAATCCTTGCTAGGGTGACTCATTCCTGTAATGCATTTTTCCTCATTTCATCATCATCAAGTCTGTTAGCTCTGTGAAGATTACAAAGAGATTGCTGAAGCTAAATGAGTGTAGTCAGAATTGTCAAATAATGTTTCTTTTTCTGTTTATCTTCAATTGCAGAGAGGTGCATATGGATGCTGGGGAGAGAGGGCCAATAAAGATCTCAAATTCACCAAAGGAAAGTCGTTCCGTCATGAAAAGACGAAGAAGAAACGTGGCAGTTACCGTGGTGGCGTTATCAGCCAGCAAGTCAATTCTATTAAATTTGACAGTGATTAAAATACTTACCTCAGACTCACATTGATGTTGGCTAGAAATCAACAATCGCTGGAAATCAACAATCACCCATGAATCAGCAGTCATGAGTTTGTGAAGTGTGCCATAGAGTTCTCTATCTGTCAAATTACCTAGACTGAAAGATTCCGTCGCATGCGGGCGCTCCGGCGCACAGCGACCTACGACCCTTTACCAAGACTGAAGGCACACTGTTGAAATCCTTTTCTCCAACAAAATTTTGTTGGAACCAATCGTATTACAGAAATGAGTTAATTGGCAGTATGTAGGGTAACAAGACCGCCCCTAAAAAAGGGTCGTAGGTCGCAGTGTGCCGGAGCGCCCGCACGCGACGGAATCTTTCAGTCTATCAAATTAGCATGCGCCTTCAGAATACTGCTCCCATCCTTGTGTATTTCAAGCTGCTCTTTTCGTCCCAAATTCATAGTAAACATGTCCGCAGTTACCAATGATGGGTTTGGGCCAAACCATTGCAATGACAGGGTTTTAAAGGGGCAGACTTGACTCAGCTTCTCCAGATTGTTTGAAAACGACTTTCAAAGGAGATCATAGGACTAACCATACATAAATAAATAACAAGCACTAATGCTTAAATGAAAGAAAATGAAGACTGCAACTTTACTAGCAATATATTGGTTATAGTTGTCCAGGTTCAAGTCTCTCTTTAATTTAAAATATATTTTTTAAGTCCGTCAAAATGTTTTTGTTTTCATACAGAGAAAATTAGCCAGTTCCACCGTAATTTTAAACTGTCAACTATTTCCCAGTGATACAGAAATGTTCAATGTGATCATTAACTCATCTATTCAATAACTGAACCATGCTGTTTTCTTTTTGAAATATTCACTTTTTGTATTCTGCAACCAGTCATCTTTTCATTTTGTATCTCGTCACAGCATGACTTCAGAAATAAAAAGTGAAAGTCGACTCACTTTTTTCCTTAGCATGATCCTGCTGTACCGTAGAGGTCATGTGACCTGATTAGTGTTGACTTTTCCAGTCCTTTCAGTCATTTTGAATACTCAATTTGACCAATTCATTCTTTGTGAAAAATCACAAATTAATTTACTCTATGATCAGGGCATGTCTGCTTGTTCTCTTTGCATTTTGCTGAAAGAATAAACAGGATTTGTATTGGGCTAGCACTGGAATAGTGACACCATTGCAGTGAGACAGAGGATGGCAATTCTACCAAATAACCGTTTGACTTACGGCTTTCATGATTCCACAATCCTGTCTAGAAAAAGGCATGTCTGGGTAGTTGAGAGATTTCCAAGACTTACAGTATTCACAATATGGGTACCATGATAGTATCCTGCACTCCACAGCTTTGTTAAAACCGTGGAGGTAGTAGCTCTCTACTACCTCCATGGTAGAAACAGAGTGACTACCAATTTACATAACAATACATAATGTGCATATTGTTTGTTAAGAAAAGATCTACTCTTTTGTATAATTATTGACATGTGAATAGATTGGTTAAAATCATCCCCTTGTGAAGACAACACTTTGTCCTGCTGAAAGTACTGACAAGAATTGACTTATATGTTACAAAAGCTGCAGCATTTTATTTTCTTTTTGCACAAAAGAAACAAACTGCAAGATACTGAATTTACTGAATTTTATCATCAGTTACTTTACATGCAGTTGACATACAACGTTTTCGTATTTAATGTAACAACAGTATTTGCATATGCATAACGTAGTATTTTTAAGTCTTTCCCCACAAGATACCTATGTTCATGTTTTTTTTTTGAAAATACAGTATTTGTACAACCATTAGTAAACGATTAGTATTATAGTAAATTAAAACATTGAATGGAAATTTCTGCTCTGTCATTGTATTCTGCGTTGCAAGAAGCAGAGAGTTTAATGACTTCTAGAATCCCAATACAGTTGAAATTTAAGAGATTTGTTTGATAGTTGTTGCAATTATGCTACAGGTAGATATGAAGTGTATTCTCACCCTGCTGTGAAGGGTGTTGTCATAGCAGCTGTTAGTCTTATCCAAGCTGCAAGTCGCTGATAATTGTAACAATTTCAGGTGAACTTCCAGTTATTTGAAGTAGATCGTTGTACATCCCAGCCATCTAGCTGACAAGTCGCCAATTCTGTAGTGATAGAGTTAAAATGCTTTTTTACACAGCCCTCGTACTGTCATTGAAGAATAGTCTGTGAGGTCTGTGAAAGGAGGCCCTCAGCGATGACATTTTCATACTTCATATGCACTTTTTGCCTGTGAGGGCAGGCTTCTATCTCGTGTGCTGAATGGCAAAGTAATAGTATGCTGGTGTGTAGATTAAATTATGATTTATTTGTGTTAATTTGGTCAGATCATAGACTCAAGAGTTTCTGGTGTCTATGGTCAAATACATGAAAATAAGAATGAGCACATGACATTTGTTCTCATCAATTACCATCTTCTTTGATAAAACATAAACCATGCTTGCTGTGTTAAGCCCCTTCCCTACCCATATATGATTTTTGAAAATGATGTACATCTATGAATAAGACGGTGCTCAAATTGGAGTTCAAAGGATGAAGAAGCATAAGGGGCAGAAATATTCTTCTGAGAGGTGTGCAAGAGAGAAACTTTTGTAAATCATAGTCTATAAAATGAGTAAATAAATAAATATATATATATATATATATATATATATATATATATATATATATATATATATATATATATATATATACACACACACACATATATATCAAATCGTAGTCCAAAATTTACATATATATTATGTGTCTGTATCTTTTTGAGTATGCTAACCAGGCTAGGCAAAGGGAAAACCGTGAAATCTTAATGTGGCATATATCAGGGATTTCTGGCCTGAAGCTAAAGGTAGCATGTTCTTTTTTTCAAGGAATATGCTGAGACTCGTTCAGTTCGCTTCAAGTAAAAAGTAGGTCAACTTACAGACATAGTCTGCCCTCAGTAGTGTGAAATATGAGACAAAGTTGTTTTTCTTGGAAATTCTTTTCTCTTTATTCTGTATCAGTTACATATAGATGATGCGTTGACACAGATCTGATGATGACCCCACACCCAGCAAATGTAACAATGTCTTGAGTATTGGTTGTGACTATAATGCATTCATTAGAGTTCTAAGAAAAGCTACGTCAGTCTCTGGCACATTTTTCATGATACAGAGATAACATATGATTTCATTGAAAATGGTGTAAACCTGCAACGGCTTTATCTTTGATAAAATGCTTCAATTTACAGACCATAGCTGTAAATCTTGATGACAGCTTTTATTTCATCAAATTTGCTTCAGGACAGAAATATTAGCTGCTGCACCTGAAAAAATACAGTGAGAGATCTTATATATTACACTATCATGGGGGTCCTCTGCTATTTTTTGAAGCAACTGCACCCCCTAGGATTATATTGATTGTTAAAATTGCCTAGTGTACCTGTGTTCTTCACACTTACCTCTTAAAGGTATACTGTCACCTGTTCCAATTTTGCCTCAGTTACCATGGAAAGAGAAAATCTAACCTATCACGGATTTTAAGCGGGTGGCCGTTTTTTAAAAATAGCGCCCTTACATGGGCATTTTGAATACCAAGGAATGCCCCTTCGACCATATATGGGCATATTTAGATTACAGGTGGCTGTATACCTTTAACCTTTCAAACTCAAGGTCTTGTTCACAAAATGCAATGTTAGTTGTAGTCTAGATTTTAAAGGGCCAGTAGCTGCATTAAACTTTGTTTTTCACCGTTTTTGTTTTGTATGTCAATTGCAAGATCTTATGCTACTCCAAAAAGCATGTTGAAACACCCTCTATTGAGCCTGTCAACATATGCCTCTACAGTTGTACATGTGCTATTATTGTTTACATTTGAATTGTAGTCCGGACCTGAATTCACTTGCCAACAATAACAATCGTCTACACAACGTACAGGCTGAGTTGACAAGCTGAATACTGTGTATCTCAACATATGCTTTGGGGAGTAGAACACAAATAGAGTAGTTGAAATTAAAAACCATACATACTGAAAGAAAAATCTAAAGTTACAGCTACTGGCCCTTTAATGCAGTTGTCAACAATAACAATATAAATTGCAAAGATACAGAGTTGTTGATAACCTGTACATGATGCATTCCATATGATAATGGGAAAAGAAGAAATTGTATTTAAAAGGAACAAAGATCGCGAGACAAGTGACACTTTTTCCTTGTCCCAATGACTATGCTAATGTTTTGTTTTTGAGCACATCACTGGTCTATACAAAGCTGACAATAAGTGTTGTTGTCCAGATGTTATGATGAAACATGTTGCCATGGATACCATTATAATGAAGACCAGTGTGCCGATAACGAGCTATGTTGGCACAACACTGAGTTAACAAAGTTATCTGTGCTAGAAAATTTTGCATATTTACATGTACTGGTATGTTGGTGTTGGTGAAAAGAAATCTCCAGAAATTCTTAATTTGATTCGAATCTCCATGATGGAAGGATTTTAATCAACTCTCAGTGTTCAAGAAATACTTGGAATCTTGAGAATGCTCTCCCTACACCTGGATGCAATGATAGATCTTTCACAACATATATAAGAAATTGCATGATATTTAAACCTCTATTATAAGTGTGAGAAGACATAAAAATAGGACTTGCATTTTACCAATGATGTCTGCAATTGACGGGTTAGAAATGTTAGAAATCTATTACCATGTTTTTGTCAGTTTTGGAACTCTGATATGGCAAACAAATCCATGCCCGTGTTAACTCTATTGGAAAAAAAAGAAATTTTCGATTTTCACAAAAATATGATGATCAAATCTTTTTTTACTCCTAGAGCTTTAAAATGAGCCCTCACACAAGTAGTAGATTGGAAAAGTATTGTTAAACTTTGAAGAGTTCAAATATCTTTCCTGAGATTGCATTCTAACTCTAATGTTTAATGTTTATGTTTTCTCAACTTTTCTTGTCATTTGGAAGCAGTCTTTAGTCTAGAATTCAATTTAAAGAACTTATAATTTCCCCATTACATCTTTTTAGTAATGCAATACTTTGTTAATGGGAATGCTAGCATTCTGCACATGAGTTTAGTTAATTTAGATGTTTTAGTGATAACAGTGATTGAGGATAGTACTTGTGCTGTGTGTGTTTATTTCCTTTCCTTTTGTGTGTGTTTATTTCCGACTTGTCCCGTTATTCATGTCTGAGAAAACTGTGAAGTACATTGCACAACTTGCCAGGGAAATTCCTAACACAATTCTTCAAACATATGACCATTGAAGTTTGGACAAAATGTTGGAAATGTTGCAGTCAACATTGTACTTTTTAAAACTTTGATCACCAATTTCTAGAAAGACCGGGCAGCTATATCCGGTGCAAACCTGTACTAAGTGTTGATTTCATGCCTAGCTCATAATCAGCATAGGTTCTGCATATAATGGTAATTTATGGTAATGTGACCATTCAAGAGACATGGGGAACCTAAGGGTAATATCATGAAAAGAAATGTCAAATTGAATAGCAAAAGTCGAAACAAGATATATAGATGAAAAAGAGAAGTAAAAACATGAAACACCAATGTCTGCTTTTCCCATTATCATTCAAAAGTACATATCATCCAAAAAAACTATGATTTTCCTTCATTGTAATCTGCTCCTCAGGTTGTCATGAAAATACATTATTTTTACTTGTCTGTAAATGATACATGTATGCCTGACCAACCATCATCTATGGATTTATGCTGCAATGAAACTTTTTGAAAATTATTCAAGTCCTTGTGTAAATACTTTGTGTTGTACCATATGGCAGTATTGTACAAAGTGATTCTTTTAGAGGGTAGAAAATATATACAAGGAGTTTGGAAAAAGTGATGTAATATTCCGGTCATTGACACAAACATCAACAATACAAGAATTAGAGAAAGAAATTCTAAATGTCTGCAGTTAAAGTGTTTGAGAGATATCAAGCAAGGAACAGTTTTTGTACACTTTGAAACAGATTGACATATAAAACAACAACAACATCTAGTACAGTATCCTATCAAGCAATATTGTTCCTGTACAATTATAAAGATTTACATATTATTTAGCAACATCTGGTAAATTGTTCTGTTCACATGAAATTGGCATATGTTGAATGAAAATGATCAGACTGGAACCAACTATTGGAATATTTCAGCACATTCAACACCAGTGTTAAACTGAATCGGCTCCTGATGAGTGAAGGGATTGAGTCAAATTTTCTCAGAGAATTCAGCTGTCCAATCAGATGCAACATTTGTCTAGGGCTCTACTTATAAGGATCTCTGATTAGGAATACTAGTGGGCTCTTCTTGGACAAAGCGAGGTAACACCCATGTCACAGATCTTTAGTGTAACCCCAATGTTTTTAATAGTAAAATATGACAAATACACTCAGATTTAGGGTGAAAGCATCATCTACACTGTCGACTTTTTTACCAAGAAAGTATAAGATCGACTTTTTGGGGTAGTTCAGCATAATTTTATTGGACAAAGTTTAGTCCTGATATTTTGGAAGTTTTAAAGATATTTAATATTGAAATTGCAGGTATACTTGTTGGACCAAATGTACAGCAGTATTGGCTGCACATGATTTAATTGATAACAATTGAAAATCAAATATTCATGCAAATTTGAAAATGATGAATACTTTGTGAGAGAACGCATACAAGCACACTCTGTTTGGAACTACCAAACCAATCAGTGATATCATTGTGGCAGTTAGTGTTAACGATATGTTTACCGTCGACTTGAATCATAGCAATTAAGTCTGACAGAATTAATTGGGATATTGGACAAGAAAAATGGAAAGATGATGCTAAAAAAGCATGGTATAATAGAGGCCAAGTTGATCAATGAGACATGCTGAATTTATACTAGTAGCACATTAATATGTCACAATGCCATAAAATTTTGTCTTGTAATATTAAATTGGAATGTATTCGTAGTAAATATTATTTCATAAACTACAGTTTACTGATATTGGGGTGTTTCTGATTAAGTTGTGTATCTCTATGAGATATTAAAATTTGTACCTTAAGTCAAATGTCTGCCTGGCACCTGACGGTATAACAAATGAGAACCCAGAAGGAAAAATGCATCTTAGCCATTATCTATTCTCCACAGTCCTAAAATAACAATCTTCTGGAAAACACTGAGGATTATAAATTTTACCACATGTGATTTCCATAATTCACAAATCTCAATCTTACATGTCATGATCACAGTACATCCCTGGAAACATTGTGAAGATCACCACGGAATAATTCCCAGCTCCAGGAATTTCCAAACAATGGTAAAGTGTTGCAACAGAAATTGAATTAAAGTTCGAGCTCCATATCAAAAGTACTGAAAAGTGAGATCAGTAAACCAGCTGAAAAGGTTTCAAATCTTTTGATATTCTGGAAGTGCCCTCATTTTAAAGTTCCACAAATTCTGACCCACCTCTAATGGAACATCCTTCTCACCACAAAATTTATGTCCAAGCAGATCACTGCAATGACAACTTGATAAGGAAACATGATGAGTTTTTCCCCCATTTTGATGAGTTTCCCCAATTTTGACACAGGATCACATGTTACCATAGTAACTATATGCATCCATTGGATAAAAGTACAATTTTCACATCTACCCAAGGTGAATTTTTCTGTATTTCAACAGAAACATAAACAATTGTTGATTAGGATGTTTGTTAAGCATCTTTCCAAACCATATATTCAGCTGTTGGTCTTCTGCTGATTAGCAGAAAGTTTCACCCCTGTATCAATGTACAATGGACCCAACCACAGCAGAGAGCACAATGGAGGAATGCACCATAGTTTTGTGGTGAGAGGAGTTGCACAACAAACCCTGCATGACTTTCTGAAATGAAAAAGACAGTAACAACTGTCACTTTTGACAATTTTTTTCTCACTATTTTTGTTTTTTTGATGTCCACTATGCGTAACTCACAAATCTTGTTCAGAAACACAGTACTTGTCAGCTCAGTACATGTGTCAACTACACTGTTTATTGTTGACAAGTGAACTCTGGTCCAAGCAATTTCAAATGTAAACAACAACAGTGTATTTTCTACATGTATAGATGCTGTGTTGACAAGCTAAACAGTTGAGTAGGACAAGAATTTGCAATATTGACACACAAAACTTGTGAAAAAAAAATCAAAGCTTACAGCTTAACTGCTCTTGAACTTCAAACAATGAAGTTATGAGATCACATCAAGTTCAAAGTAACTATCAAACTTACAAATGGATCCTCTTTATAAAAAAGACCCAAAAAGTTACAAATTTTCTCTGTACATTTCATTTTATGAATATCTTACATAACAAGGTACACTCATTGATTTGTTGTCATAAAAAAGACAATAAACACAAAAACACGACCAAACTTTTAAAATACATTTTCTGTCTCAGACAGCGTTTAAAGTTCAATTTTGTTCAAAAATATTAAAGTATATAATATTTACACTCTGCAAGACGAATACCGGTATTTTCTCAAAAATTGAAAAATAAATATGAGTCTTTTTGTAAGATGACGATAGCCTCCAGCAAGCCATGGCTTAACATCATAGATATGTTGTCATGCATCGACTGTTTCTATGGTACCTCCTTCCTGGAATAAAACACAACATGAAGTTAATTTACCTGGCAGCCATTGCACGGATCAAACAATATGACTATGAATATATATTTTCATTTCAGAGAATTCATATATATATTGACAATAATGAGGTCATGAGAAATGTTCAAGTTGGTCTTAAGAGTGGATGATGTGCAGTTTGCAGACCTCAATGATCGACAAATGGTTGATTAAGAAAATCAAACAATTTGCATATTTTGGTTACTTAGTGTGAACAGCCCATGTTAATACCAACTGAATACCTGGTCGGAAGATTTCAGTGAAAATTCTACACTTTCAATATAGCCATCAAGACAGTTGATAATATTCTAATTTAAACTCTTTCATTCTTGCATTATCTTGTGAATTCCCAAGTTTAACATATATGTATTTGTATACATATTAATAAATTAATTAATCTTAACACCTTTCATAATTTTGAATGAATATCGTTAAAATTGAAACTTAATTCTTATCAACTGTTTTTCTGAATATAATATCCTTATACTAGATACTTTTTACTTTTATTGTAGTTCTAAACTGTTCACAAATCACTTTCCTTTTTATAATTCCAAAACTGGCAATATTAAAATGTGAAACCATAGCAACATGTACATTCAGATCTACCTCAAATTGATTGTAATTATGACTATATTTACAGGTTTCTTTCAATATTTCTGTAGTGTTTTTTGTTGGTATTGGATATAATAGAAGTAGGTTGATATAACAGAAGTGGGTTTATTCATTGGTTGCCCTGTGGAAATTGGTTGTAGCTTTAGAAAGACCATGGTATCTATTCCCAAAAGTGGCACTTGAGAAACATCCATCGTGATGTTGCCATGGCAACATCAACTGAAACAACTGCATCAATACAAATAAATTTAACTGTTGCCTCCCATGGTAGAATTCTCAAAAAGTTAATCACCTTCGTCCACATAGCCCCAACCCTTCCCATTGACGTAACCCACAGGCTGGGAAATCAAACCAGCTAGGATTGATCCGGCTGGCATTGGAAACAGGGAGCTATGGTATTATCATCACATCATGGGTTAACCCTTTCATCATCATGGTTTAGCCCAAACCCATTGTTATCAATGGTGATTGTGGACCTGTTTACAGGGAATAGGGGATGAACAGGTTAAGGTAGAAAGGATGTCATGGTGATTTTCTTTATTTTCAGCTGGAAATCATCTCTCTTATTAATTGTTTAGAGTGAGTGTGAAAATTGAGATAAGGGAGCATAGCTCCTTCAGCAATGTTGAAATATCTGACAGTTGTACTGGAATACCTATTTACTGGAAGCTTGCTTGCAGTGGTACTGATGTTGATCGATGGCTGCTCATGCAAACCTTGATGATTTTCATTCAATCTTGGGACGTAATCTGAACCACCCACGGTGCCAAATTTCCCTCCTTTTAATATTTATTAGTCGATGACAATGAAACTAGACAAGAAATTCTAACTATTGAAATTTGCAATGGTGTAGGGAATGAAAATATACAATTTAAGCTGTGAAGGAGTGCATTATGCTGCCTGGTACATTTTGTTCTCCAGTTTAGAATGTCCTGGTTTGGGAAATTTGTCATAATGCCAGGCCAACTGGCAATTATGGTAATGCCAAGTTTCTAATAGCACTTTGCCAGTTGGTGGTCTCAAAACTGATGTCTAGCAACCAAAATAGTTGATAAGTATATGCATTCTGCAAACAACAAAGCAACTACAAATGCATTACACCATGAATGCTTTGTGAAACATCCAAGAAGCCACAGTGTCAATGTGTAGAACATGACACAGTGACCAGTCTATTATAAGCTAGCAATCCGGGCATGTTGGCATTGTAAAAAGGCAATTTTAAAGTCATTAGCATAGCTAGATGGTTTTAGCACCTTGACGCCAACAGTATATGTACCCAAGAACATTGCAGCCATTTTTGTGATCAAAGCAATGAAATGCTATGATGATGAACAGAATTCCTCTGAGACACAAGGGAATTATATTACAGATCGTATTTTATAACATCTTTCAAGTTTCTAATACTAAGTCCATTTCCATACACTTTGGTTGAATTTGCTGCCTGAAAACTACATGTACACCAGGTTATAGACAGGATCTACTGTTGACGTGCCTAAAATCTGTTGACCAATAAAATACCTGGACAGTAAATTGTATAAACTTCAGCAAACTGTTGCGTCGATGATGTTATCATGAAACCCGCACTTGGCTAGTCACTAAACTACTATATACACCATAGCAAGGTACAAATGAAAAGCTTACAAAGACACAGCTATAGACAAATAGCAACTTGTGGGCTCGTCCACACCCACGGCTTTCCTTGGATCTAGGAGTACATCTGCCCACATTGGGCGTAGTCTGCGTACACACCTCGTCTGAGGAGACAAACATGCACTTTTTTGTTGTCCGGACGCTAAATAGTCATTCTATCAAGACTATTTTAGAAGAAAATTTGGCAGCAAGAGGCAAGGTCTGAGTCAACTTCAAAGGAGACAAAAACAATGTCTCTTTCCTCCAGGTGTGTAGTTGCAAATGAATGCCAAGGTTTTATGTTTCCTTGTACTGGAGGAAAGAAAAAAAACTCAAGACGACAACAGATGCATCTAAAATAAAGGTTTGTTTGTTTATTTTTTTGCTCCAATGTGAGGTTATGTACAGGTATAAATTCTCTAACCACAAAGATTTTCCCTTTCCAAGTAGCACCATTTCTGGTTTTGGCCAATCACAGTCAAGAATATAAGGCCTACTTGTACTATTAGCCAATCATTTACATTCTTTGTTAATATCCTTTTTCCTGATTCGTTGGTGTGTAACTACAAAAAACATGGATGTCTTTGACAAACTACTTGGCTATAAATATGTTTTGATTTTTTTCCTCTTTTGTTTTAATGTTATTAATATTGACCTCTTTTTTTTAAATGACAAAACTTGAAGAATCTAATATGACGGCAATATTCTTCATGCTTTGTTCCCCAGACATGATTTTTCTAATACCGGTAGTTTAATAAAGTTTACTTGTTTGCCATAAGTATGTCGAACAGATTATGTCCTGGAATATATAAACTGATTACAAAACACTGACATTTTTCTTTTTTGAATGTTCTTTGTTTTCGTTACACTGACATACAGTAGTAATATGTACATGGCCAGTGAACAAAGATTGTGAAAATGTCTGCTCAGAAATACATCTCCTGATAGCATTTTTCTCAAAACTCCCCCCTGGGGAAAGCGGAAAGTTTTGGGTTGATGGAGAAAATACAATCCTGAGAGGGGAGGGAGGGCATTGCTTGATTCTGCAGGTGCAGTTGAACACTCAAGCCAACAGTCACAGCAGTGTTTGTAACAGGACTGGTGAGTAAACGTCTTGACATATAACACATCATTTGGTAACGAGAGCAAATCCTGTTGCGGGTGAAAGAGTTTGCTGTGTAATAATGTGCTAATTCTTAATGTTGATATCACGTTTGATGCAAAAGGCTTTAATTTAACGAAACCATGATACAGCAACGTACCGTATCAAACACTGTGTACACAATGTAAACATGTCATTTTTGTCTTGCATTCTTCTCATACATTTCTATTGAGTCAGCAAACCATACAGGGTCCAGGATTTCCTCTTGACTACCATGTGCATTGTGGGTCTACTTCTTTGTCAGCAAATATGGCATGGCCCATCCAAAGAAAAACGTGCATTTTGTTATCTCTGTGGTAAGCATGCTGAACAAAATTCATGAGAGATGAATTTTGTAGTTTTGTGCTTTTGATAAAACATTACAGTCAAGGAGTCGCATAAAGCTGAAGAGATTTTGATTGCTTTTTGTCTTTCAGGGGCCTCAAACTTATACACTTTGACCTCTGACCTTAATGAACTATGACCCCATCACCATGTTACTTAGTTGGCATGAAGCTTTTCACCCTTTGACCAGCAAGGTCAAAGGTCAAAGTGGATATTCTGTTGGAGACGGATCTGTTACAGTGGCCAAAGTGAGGTGCCTATGAACGTGACACCTGGTTTAAAGTTGGCATATTGTGAAAGAGGACTGCATTTGCTGTGTGGCTTGAGGTTCAGGAAAAGAAATCTGACAAGTGAGAAAAATTCCAAAACCATGCAAAGCATGAGTGACACATCAAATGTTGCCATTGAAGAGGTGATATGAACACATACACAGTTACTATGAAATGTCAATTTCAACATCATGTGAAGTATGCATTATTTACAAAATGTTGTGTGGCAATTCTTTTTTTTTCTCCTTTTCTTTTTCTTACAAAAATGATAGCAGCTGTGATTTTTTTAGCCAGCAAATGCAGCTTACAGGGACAATGTCTTTGTAACGAACAAAACATAGGAATAAAGCTTAAAATGTTTGGACTACAATAAAAGAAGCAAAGCCAACAGACAAACGTAACAATTCTGTATAACATATTGCCAATGAACAAAAAAAAATCACTCAGTATTTACAAGTACACTTACAAAGACTTTTGACTAAAAATGTTACAGGAGAAACATATGATTGCTTGATGGTCTATTTGCAACAACAGAACTTTACAGAAAGCAAAATTTACAGCGAATGCATGAAAAAAAAAAATAAATGCACAGGAGAGGGGAGAAAAAATGATGAATGCAACAAACTTATTTACAGTATCAGCTTTGCTGACATGGGAACTGCCAGAAATTCACTGTGGCTAGTCTCTTTT
Organism: Ptychodera flava; assembly: GCF_041260155.1. Taxonomy (NCBI): domain Eukaryota; kingdom Metazoa; phylum Hemichordata; class Enteropneusta; family Ptychoderidae; genus Ptychodera; species Ptychodera flava. Next base: position 31,910,688 of record NC_091949.1, read on the forward strand.
TACATACTGGATCATCATTTAGACCTACGGACCATTGTGTTCCGTGTTGTACATGCTACTACTATTACTGGAGAAAGTCAATGCTGAAAGGGTCTTCATTTGAAGCTGATGGGAGCTGACAGATACACTTTGTAATGCTATCAGGACAGTTATCTCGTTATATATCTCCTACCAACGGCATCGATTTGGGTTTGGAAAGTGTTCAGCAGCAGACATCCAAGCGGGTAACTGCCCTCAAAAGCAACGAGCTAACCGGAATCCCTAGTGCAGCGTGAGGATTGTCATTGCCTGGGTATTAACCACCTGGACATAGTTTCAAATAAGGCTTGGGTAAATACAAGGTGGGTAAGTGGCCTAAAACCAAACATAAAACTGCTTAGATCAAGAAAAAAAGGCATAGATAGGGCCTGGACCTTGCAAAAGCTGTATTTTTTCTCTTTTATTGAACTGAATATTTGTGGGTATGAATGCAAAAAAAATATTCTTTTGACTGTTGAACATCCCTGCTAGCAGCGAAAGAGACGGGAACAGTTGAAGGAATAAATCAAACATAGTGTATGCCATCTGCATAAGAAAGTATGGCCTAACAAACGGTGATAATCAGATTTCATAGACCTCAAATGGATATGGGTATGAAATACTCTGGTTTGTTCATTTTCAAAGCCAGGGATGGATATTGAGAGAATTTCTTAATTTCATGATGGAGCAAAAATTACATAAGCAGGGTCCTGTCCATTTTGGGACTGGCAAATGTTTGCTTGGCTATTTTGCAAGCATCATTCCGTGCTAAGTTTTTAATTTGTAAGTAGAACAAGCCTTAGTTTACCCAATCACTTCAAATTACGTAATGATTAAAGGTATTCAGCCACCTTTAATCTAAATATGCCCATATATGGTCAAAGGGGCGTTCCTTGGTAGTCAAAATGCCCATGTGAGGGCGCTGTTTTTAAAAAGTGGCCACCCGCTTAAAATCTGTGATTGGTTAGATTTTCTTTTTCCATGGTAACTGTGGCAAAATTGGATCAGGTGACAGTATACCTTTAATGCCAGTTCATCCTAGAGTGTTATCAGGAGTAATTCTCAAGATTCTGATGCCTCGGCTTGGCTTGGCTGGAGCAGTCTCAAGTGAAAAATTTTGCAGGCGAAAAACGGAGAAAACACGAGAACGGGTAAGGCAAATTACTATGGGTGATCTAATGTGTCTATTTGTGCTTGAATGTACATCAATTAGAAATCTTGGACACCTTGAGAGCGTAGTTCTGATTATTTTTCCTTTGGGCCAACAGGTATTAAAAAGCTGCAAAAGCACCCACAAGAGTATGAGTGTAAATTTACGTAGAAAAGTTACATGACTACCTAAGTAAAACTTGTCAGCATCAATGTCTAATTTTCATAAAAAAGGCCACATTCTCTGGCAGTTCCAACCCTAAATTTAATGGCTTTTCACAGGACTTAAAAAAGCAGACATAAAAAATAATAATAATCACGTATATCCTTATCATTAACATTACAAATGTACGTTTTCACACTTTTGTCAAAAAAAGGACATCAAAAAACAAAAAAACGTCACCAACAAATGGCTTGTTTCAGTTTTTTTTCCACTTGTTCAATAATGCACTTTACCCTGTGTGAGACGAAGTCCCACTTGTAAGCTAACACTTGGCCCTCCCTACTGTTTGGTATCTTCCATGGGTATTCGTGGGAAAAACAAGTTTTACAGGGTTTCCTATCAAGATGAAAAGTACTGGTCAAATTCCTTTTTTTTGTCTCTTTTCTCAATTTTACCATAAAAAATACAAAACAAAATTTTCTACAAATTTCATTGGCCAGTTAAAAACAGAAAATACCAAACAGCTGGAGTACAACTTCTCCCCTTCTCTGTTTCAAAAATGTAGATCTGAGCAGTTCACACAATCGACATCCAGCTCTCTCTCTCTGCTTGAAAGAGAATTATGTTACTGATTGTTCTTTGAAAGGATCGAAGCATTATTTCAGTGGGGGAGAGAGGGACATGACAGAAATGCTAACTATAGAGGCAGGGGCAAGGGCGAGAAAATAAGATGACATTGAATTAGACTAACTGAGGAGTTTGCACCAGCTGAAAATGAATTGTGTGTAGGTGCAAGACTCGTCATGTTCTTGCGATACAGAAGAACTTTCTAGCAAACACCTAAGAAACAGGACTTCTACCATGGATATTATCAAACTTGACTTGTTTCAAATTTTTAGAAATTTAATGATATCAGCTATATGCTATTAAAGCTTTGTTTCTTTTCGGGTTTGAGGGGATAGATTTTCACATGGTACTATAACTATCTCATTACGCAACAACGTGACTTCAAATTCGTGTAAATACTCACAGAGTTGTTTAACATTGAAGGGATAAAGGCTGGGACTCTACGTCATTGAATGATGTGAACAAAGAGGCTTCAAGCCACTGACGAAGTGACAAGATCACTTAATTTTAAAGCGATGGCCACAAAAGAACAGGGCGGCAACATGACAACCATCGCTTTCGACCACGATCAGAAAAGTTGAAGTGTCAGCGTGAAACGCAATTCACTATTGAACCACCAAGATTTCGCTGGTGTCCAAACTTATTGTACTCTTGCTGAGATGGAAGAGTCTTGAGTTTTACATTAATATGTGATAAGAGAAGACTTCCTGGGACACTTGGTGACTCTTACAGAAAATGACAGAACTGCGTAAACGTTGAAATGAAAGCTGACTTGATCTTCGTGACTGATGAGCAATGCATGCTGATACACCACAGTGTCACTCACATCCACAGACACTGCAAGTCTCAACACACATGACAGGTGCTTAGACAGATGTTGCAAACTCCCCCACCCTTCAACCCCTGTTTTTTTCTGAAGTACACGTACACAGATGCAACCTTGGCGGGAAAATATCCAAGTATAATTGAAGTAGGGAAATCTACAGGGTATATATAAAAGTGGGATTACCAAACTATGTTGGAAGACACAACACAAGAAGGGTGAGGAGGTAGGAATGTTAAATTGAAGATATGAAGAAAAGTACTTTTTCCCAGAATTTTGCATTTTTTTAAGAAGTGGCAGTTAGCGACAGAAATTTTAACCACTCCCTGTTACTTTTATCACCTAGCAACGCAAACCAGATAAAGATTTATCCAAGAGACGAAAGCCTACCCCACCTAAGTTAGTGCTGCATTTACGGGTCAAATTTTCATTCGCGTTACTGAAGTAACCCTGGTATTTTCAGCCGCAGTTTTCTTGTTCTCAAGAAAACCAGGTCAAGATGATTCCTTTGCCAGCAACATGTTCCTGTAATCAGTGTACTATCTCTTATACAGAAGTTTCAGACGCCTTTACATAATGAGATGGGGGTCTGTGCAATCTGGTAGGGTACCAAGATAGTTTTCGGGGCCAACCATTTGGTTCATGGGATAGGAAGCGTTAACCACATTATATCAAAAACTTTAATTCTATATAAATATACTGTGGTATCCAAACTGTCCCTATTGACTGTCCCTTCACACCCCCTCAGTCATCTGAGTTTTGAGTAGTCCAACAGGAAAGGTAAAAGGTTAGGACTGCTCAGCACCTGGCCAATCGTCTTCATCCGTGTCTGATAGATTCTCATCGTCTGTGTTGCCAGGGAAATCCTCACCACTGTTCATTTCTGGCGTCGTCCCTGTATTTGTACAACTGTCAACCGACCCTTTGTTTGCTTTGCGAGTTTCTTCTGTTGATGAAAATATCAACCGAACCTGAAATAGGAGATTCATCCAGAAGTAAGATGCAAACAAAATACTGTATTTACTGACTGCTACAGAATATATACAGGGATAAAACAGAGACTTACACTGTAACTTGATCACCTGAATCCATCTCATTTTTTAGAACTTACAACAAACTTTTTGTACGTTTTTGGTCTACAACTTGTGATGGTTCATTTTGAAGCTCAAGGAGGAATTGAAGTTTTCAGTTGTTTACCTTTGTGAAAATCAAAAATTAAATTTTTTTGCACAGAGTTGACACAGGGATTGTGGCCATTTTGAGTTTTCAAGTGTTGGAAATATTTGGGTAATGTGTTTCTAAAGTACCAAATTTTGCATGTCATGCTGGATTTGTATTCTTTATTATGACAGGGAATGGTTTAAAGTTCGCTAAGGAAAGTTTGGGCAAAAGTCTTTTCATTTTGAGGCACATGCTACCTTACGGTAGGGACAGATAATCGGACTCTCAAATTTTTACAATTCTTTTCTACCTCTTGTAGAAGGCATTTTAAAGCTCTTGGAATAAGAAAAATTTTCACTGTCTATGTTTTTCGAAAATTGAAAATTTTATTTTCCCTTTTATTTTTCCTTTTACAGTTACCACAGGGATGGCAGCCATTTTGAATTTTCAAATACCCGTAAATGTGAGGTAATTTGTTTGTCTGGTACCAAACTTTGTCTCTTGGATTTTTATTTTTGATTTGGTCAAAATATGGTTGAAAGTTTCATTGAGCAAACTTTGAGCAAAAGTTTAAGTCTCTCAATTTTCACACACATGCTACCTTGAATCTTTCCATAGAAATTTATGGTATTTTCCCAACACCAAAACCAACTACTGCACACTTTGATGGATGGGTGTAATTTGATACAGGGGACCTAGTTAGATACAAAGAACACTTTTTATGTTTCAGATTTGATGTAGCTGCATATTCACAGGTCAAGTCTGGAAAATTGCATTACACATGTGACTGATACTACTCGTAAACATAAAAAGTGAAAATTACTTTTCGATGTCAGAGCAAAATACCATTGAAGATTTCCTACACAAAGCAAATAAATAATATATGATGTACATAATTTTCTTCTGAATTCTCTCTAGGTCACACAGACAAATATGGTACAATGTCACCACATGGCTATCCATCTTTCAAATTTCCCAACAGTTTTCCATTTGATTTCATCAGCCTTGAGGTCAGAGGTCAAATAGGGAAGTTGCCCACCTTGTTCAGAAATTCAGTCAATGAATAGAGAGGTTGTAAGCGACAGATGGACAACAAAACTGGATAATCACGATAAAAAATTGCACTTGAGTGACAAGATTACAAAATTTCAAATACTCTCACACAAAACATGATGTCAAGCATATAATGAGTTGGAAAGGTATTGATAACATGATAAAAACAAAATGATGGAAGTTCTTCTAGGATTTGTAAAGAGACTTTACCTTAAAATTTGGAGAGAATGTTTTATTTGTTTTGTCTTTGTTGGCTTTGTCTATCTGATCTTTCCGTAACGTATACGTTATGACATCACTGTCGCTATTTTGTTGGTCATCCAAGTCGCTAGTACCATTTGTGACTCCGTTCCTGTCGCCTTCAAGGATGAAAAATGTGTTAAACCAAAAGTGAAATAGTTTTTCCTGCAAAGGAATGCAAAACATTAAAAAAAACAAGTTAGGTACGGTTCACATCAAGAAATGTTTTCTCACATAAGATGGAGACATCCCATGAAATTTTTGCTTTTGAAAGCAAATTATTCTCAACTTGAAATAAACATGTGAATGATTAACATAATGCTTGTACGTATACATGTACTGCGTTTTGTTTTGATCTAGATGATTAAAGCTGCAACAACCAAATATATATTGTAATTTGCTTTGAATTGACGGTTTAATAAGGTATTACACAGGAACAATAAATTATTAAAGTTGACAAGCAGACATAGAGGGGTATGTAAACAAATTTGGTCTCTTCCTTTGAAAGGGTCTGTATTTCCAAAATGTTCCGCAAATTCATGCAGCAACTGAACAAATCTACGAAATCTGGCTGACTGTCAACCACGCCGAATGAAGTCTCTCAAACTATCACTAAATCTCGCCCCTCTGTAATTCTCGTTCTGTTTGTTGCATGTTATTTCTTTCCTCAGTCTAAGTCCTGTTACTCAAATGGGGAGAATTGCATGTGTCTGCTCTGGACTAGAATTCAAATGCAAACAATGAGAGTGCATTTCATACATATAGGAACTATGTTGAAAAGCTGAATAGTGGGTGTTTCAACAAGAACTTGTGATTGACATGCAACACAGAAGTAGTGACAAATAATTAAAAAGTTACGGCCACTGGCTCTTTAAAGGTAAAGCAAGAACATTGTATGCATCTTTGAGAGTCCACCATATTCCCTCTCAAACAATTCCATCGGTATTATGGCAAATTCAGCCTGATCAACACATGTCAGCACTACAATTTAGTTGACTGCTCACAGGGCTTGTCAACCAATACTTACAACTTCTAACATTAGTAAATTCTAACTGATAGACAGAGCAACATATCATGATGGGAAATGAACACATTAGGATATTGCTTGCCTTTTTTGTAAGCATATTTGTCTTATGGAAAAATTCTATCTTGATGTCTCCACAAATTGGCAGTGATTGCGGAATATCACATATAATGCATTTGTCTCCTCTTTTGACGCCCTGTCAAGAGAAAGACACAGGTTAGACATAGTGTACTTGAAATTTCACATTACTTCATTCAGTGCATGGCATTGTGACACATGGTGTTTGCCTTTCAACTAGAAAGGGACATGTCTGTCATTTAAAGGACCAGTAACTTAACTTTTGATAATTTTTTTCTCTATTTTTGTTTGTGATGTCGACTACATTTTTTTTATTTAGACCCCGAAAGCATGTTGAGATACACAGTATTCAGTTTGTAAGCTCAGCCAGTACATGTGTAGACTGCATTGTTGTTGTTGACAGATGAACTCTGGTCAAGACTACGATTCAAATGTAAACAACAACTGCGAATTTTTCACTTATAAACGTTACATTGACAAGCTAAATAGTTGGTGTTTTAACATGCTTTGGGAGTAAAACAAGGAACTATAATTGACATTACAAACAGAAATGGTGGAAAAAATTCATCAAAAGTTAAAGTTACTTGCCCTTTCACCACAACACTTCTGTTTTGACAGTAATGTCTCCATGACACTCCAAAGAGGCACTGTTATTTGTGAAAAATAAACAGATGAAAAGAGGTAATATAGTATCTTTCTGCTGCTTTTGTCTAAAATTAGCCCTTTCAATGTCTCACTTGAACATTGCTACGTTGAACTTTGACCCACATACAGGAAAATGGGGCAATACACAATACCTAGCAAATTCTCAAGAGTGCATGCCATCCATTTTGCATTAGTAAGACATCACTTTTCATACAGATGAGAGACTATGTGTCCTAAAATTTCACAACATTTCTGGGTACAAATGCAACTATTCAGTGGTACAAGCTGATATGCTTACAATTTGTTTTATGATCTACAGCAAATGCTATTTGCTATCATAAGCGTTGATATTTGGTTGTCACTTGATTCAAATATGATAAATGGATTATATGGGATGGATACCATGTGATCAGGGTCACATGATCAGTAGCTGCCATGAGATACCATGTGATCAGTCACATGATCAATAGCTGCCATGGGATCAAAGTCATGTGATGGGTGGACATAACGTGATCAGAATCCCAAGATAGGTGGATGTCACTTAGGTTAGACGCAGTGAACTTACCTCGTAAGTCTGTGATGAGTAAATTTTAACTTTCTGTTGACTGACAACAAAACTGGGACCTGTAGGAAAAGCAAGAATGAGATGAGATCAATGTTATTTGAAATAAGTGTGAAACTATTCATGTTATAACCCTGGAGATGGGAAAAATACACTCTCTATAATTCAAGGTACCCTTACACACGGCCCGAATATAGACTGTCAAAATATGTGGCAGTGTCACATGTCTGAAAAACTTTTACTGCAATCTTTTGAAGCTCTCAAAAATCATTTGCATTTTGAGTCTTGTTTCAATAACAGAATGGCAGCTACGGAAGTCTCCAACCAGTTTAGCAACGTATATCTGGTCCATTAACCAAAACGCCAATCAGGAAAACACAAGCTTTGCAAAGACTTTCGCACAAGAGGACATTTTTACACAGCTACTTGATGCTCTTTCTGTGACCAATTCACAAACAGACCTGTGCAGCGAAATGAAGGAATTAAACTCACGCATGCACTACTTACTAGACGTGCCATTTGAACACATTGGAACTGTATCTAGCTGTATTCCCTTAAGTAACAATGTAGTTTGCTTATAGTCTAAATTCTGAGCAATATATTGCCCATAGTATTCGACGTATCGCCTTTGGCTTGGAATTGTTACCCCCTACAAAGAAAAAAACATAAATAAAAACAGAATTTGAATCTGATCTTGTGTGCTTTCTCATGGTAGTACTGTTACTGACTTGTCCAAATTTTTTCTATTTTGTCTTCATTCAGTGCGCCAGTCAGTGTAAGTTTTACAGACCAGTCAGTGTAAGTTTTACAGACCAGTCAGAATAAGTTTTACAGACCAGTCAGTCAATTTTTGCAGACCAGTTAGAAGCTTTACAGACCAATTTGAATATGTAAGATAAGTAAGTTTTGCAGACCAGTCAGAATAAGTTTACAGACCAGTCAGAATAAGTTTACAAACCAGTCAGAATAAGTTTATAGACCAGTCAGAATAAGTTTTACAGACCAGTCAAAATGCGTTTCACAGGAAATTGGCAATAACAGATTCATTTCCTAAAAAAAGACTGTGGGAGCATAATAGATTGGTCACTGTTAATGACATAAATGCAATTACTATATAAGTACCATCGAGATTTTTGCATGTGATGTATAATGAGAAGGTTATTATGAAAACACTCTGAAGGTTGCACTTGGACAGTGAAGCTGAACACTGCCCTCAACTTTGCATCAGGCAGTATGCTGCAGCAATGTCCCTATGCGTCCTTTCACCTCATTACAGCTTGACATAAACTCACCTTGTCATTATGCGTCCTAGCTTGCCCATAATAATTTAGTGCTTCAGGGGCAGTGTGAAATTTCTTTGTGTGAAGTAAATATGAACAGATCATTACACCTGTCCTTCCCTGCAAAAGAGCAGCGATATATTCAAGTCTTGTCCCTCTTTCAAAATGGTACGATCCATTTGACGACGTTTATAATAGGTCCATCACATTCATGACCAGAGACAAGGGAAGATGAGAGGTCGATTAAGCTGACTACAACATTTGACTTTTTACATACAACAATTCTTGTAAAGTTGACAGGACACCATGGAATGTATCACAATTGCTGGTAATGAGAGAATTTGCATGGACCAAAGTGATAATAAAGCATGCAAGCTTGCTAATACGGACAATGTGCTGAACTATACAAACCTTTCCTGCTTTACAATGTATAACAGCTATATTTTGTTCATCGGCTTGAAGCCATTCACTGACGTCCACACAAAAAGGTTTTATCAGTTCAAATTTTGGTGGGTTGTGATCGTCGAATGGAAAATGTGCAACTGTTGAGCAAAGAAGACGAAATTAATCAAATAGCTGTAAAAGAAAAACTTGGGAACAAACTAAATGCTTCCTTTACAAAAGGACAGTATCTGTAATTTTTGATGACATTTTTAAATATTTTTGTTGTAACTCTCCTCTGTACAGCATATTGATAAACAAAGAAATAACCTTTTTAAATATGATTAAGCAATAAACCAAAGCCAGTGACGGTATGCCACGAGATTTTGACCAGTTCATAACATATGTGCACAAGTGAAAGTGAACAGGTCAAAATTGAGAGGTATACCAGTTGCTGGGGTGGTTTATTCCAATTAACTCATAATATTAAATTAAAATTGTGGCCTAAAACTTCAAAAAGGAAATTTTCTCTAGCTGAGAGCTTGTACCTGTTCCAACCATGCTGTATTACAAATATATCAGTTGTTTTCATGTCTCAACCAATCAGATTGCAGTACTTCCCCATCAATGTACTGGTATGATATCAGTGTTCTCCCCAGGATTTTTTAACAAGAGGGCGAAGACATGGTGCGAACACAAGCGACCGCGTAAGCGGTCGCGGGGGGAGGACGTTGGAGCTTTTGAAAAACAGAGGTTAAAATGGTGTTATTTGGTGGCACTTGGGGAGTATTTTTTTCAGATTATTTTCGTATAAAAAACTCAAAGGAAAAGAAATCTGAGACAGTGTTCCACAACTTTTATTCCAGTTCACTGATTTCAATAAAGATTACATTTTTTGAAAACGAAAACATAGCGACAGACATACATTTATTCATCGATGTCAAAATTATCACCATAGCACTCACGTGTTCTCATCCTCCGGCAGAGTCTAAAAATAGGTCGTTTTGCTTTGGGAAGGAATACACAAGCAAAATTCTAACCTCCTATAAAAACTTCAGTGTACTCTGCTGTCCTTGGTTCGGCTCAAGCTCCTTGGCTCAGCTAAGTTGGTTACCTAATGCACGGTCCCTATGGAGGGACCGTGGTTAACGATACGTTACGGCCTGAGCCATGCAAATATGGCTGCCATCGATGAGTTGCACATGGGCTTATGATCTCGGATGACATCACAAACTCGCAAGATTTGCAAGATCGATGAGAATTACGTTTGCAGCCTGCAGGATCGACGATCACGCTTGGATTTTGCTTGTAAATCACTGTCAACTTTTTTCCCGTATATTTTATTGTTTTATTTTTCAAAAAAAATAAATCTTTTTCATTTCTGGCAAGGGGGCGTTCGGAATTTACAAGAGGGCGCCACGCCCCTGTTACCTTATTCAGGGAGAACACTGGATATGATTCATATTACATTATACCAGTATATTGATGGTGCAAATACAGCCATCTGATTGGTCAAGAGGTGAAAAGAACTGTGGTATATTGACGATATACCACCGTTGACACACACAAGAGCTTTCGGCAAGAGCAAAAATCCTTTTTTGACGTTCCATGTCAGACTTTCAATATACTGTTATAATATAATAACATTAAATCACACCCAGCAACGGTATACCACTCGATTTTGACCAGTTCACTTCATATATGCTCTCTATATCGCTTGTGCATATATGTCTTGAACTGGTCAAAATCTTGTAGTATACCATTGCTGGGTGTACTTTATTGCTTAAATATACAATATGCAATGTTATCATTGAGACAATGACAGACGAGTACTGATCTGGAGCTAAATTCAGTGTTCAACAGAAACAATGGACATTAAATACACAAAGGCTGTTTTGAAAAGTTGCAGACTGGGCATTTCAACTTGACTTTGCAAGTGGAACAAGAAACCACATTTCAAAGACAACAGTAAATTACAGCATAAGTTACAGTTTTTGCAAAGATTTTATCAATCCACACTGTATCCTATAAAGTTTGATTTGACACTATAAACCAGGAAGTAAAGTTTTAATAATCAAAATTTGTCTCTCTAACATTTCACAAAATACTACAGATTAGTTCCTCCTTTTCAATAACCATAATTCAGCCCAGCAAATTTTTAAGTTTTTGTTTTGGTATAAACACAAACAGAAGCCGTTGGTTAGATAGGGCTAAAATAAATATTTTCTATTCAAGATACTACAACCTAAGACTCTCTAACTGTCATTTCTAAAGGAACAGAAGCATAACATTTATTGATATTTTCGATATTTTTGTTTGATGAAACCAATTCATGTTTTTTTCTGTCTCTCTAAGGTATGTTGAAATACCATACACTGTGTACGATACGCTGTGTTACTGTTGACAAATGAATCAGTCCGGACTAGAATTAAGTTACTTATCAACAACAACTTTGGACATTACAAATAATAGTGGCTGTGTTAAGAAATTGTACACTTGGCATTCACCATGATTTTAGGGTAGCATCAGAAAATGCATTTTACAAACACAACAAAAAATCGTATTTTACAAACACAACAAAAAATCGCATCCAAACATATCAAGCCTTACTTAAACTTAAGAGAGTGCTGAATACACTGATTTCATCTATGTGTAAAACCTAACACAAGCTCTTGCTAACATCATCTACTATCAGAATATTCGAATGTGAACTATTACTGCTCTGATGTTAAACAAACGATGTGTGAACTTTATTGGCCAATTGGTGTAATATTTCCCCTTTTGTCAACTAAATATATAACATGCCTGATTGAATTTGTCCATCTTTCATTGCCAACAGTACTGTCTAAGAAATTTGCATCTGATTATACTTATGCTTCCACAATAAAGAACATGTATATACTATAAAACTGAAACCATCAGATATTTTCCCTTAATCCTTTAATTCCTTTAATGAATATTGTGCTTGTGAATATTTTCTCTGGCAAAATTTTTACAGTCCAAAGCTCTGCAACCAATATATCATTTTTAAAACCACACAGCCTACATATAGGACTGATTTGTGTTTGGAAAACTGCACTTGAAGTCCTCAATTTCTTAGGATTGGCTGGCTTTTGATTAACAGCATGCACATACCCGAAATTACCTAAACACTAATAATTTCTCAACAAAACTCACACAGTTATTGCTACATAACATTTGTACACATTAAAGGGAGGCAGTCGTCAGAACTGCACTTGCAGTATGCGACTTTCTTGTTTACAAACAATGTATTTCATGCATGGTATCTAGATGCATCAAGTATACATAGCTGCAACATTTAAAATTTTCAATATCCATTGTTAACAAACATGTTTTGACTTTCATCAGTCCCCAACGTACCCTAGATAAGTATTTACATCATTCATAGGGGTCCCTGGCAACCTTTGAGCAGAGTTCTGACGACTGCCTCCCTTTAAGCTGGCAATGTGGCTGAGGCTTCTTGCTATAGTGTGTATTGGTTGGCTGAATATAATTGTCACTATTGGTGATTTCCAAACAACCAATCAGCTGCCTTAGTTTTTGACTCCTTAACTTGCTGTAAATAATTACACTCCACCAATCAGATGTAAACTTCAAAGCTGATGTGTTTCAGTATGGCCAGAAAGTCGAAGCCATAGATCAAGTCTATAAAAGCCATTCCCTGGATGATAGTTTGTTCAGATACTTACCTCTACTTTGGAACTTTGCTGCATCGTAACTTCTTTCTGAACATCTGAAAAAAAAGAAACAGATGAACATAAGACTTAGGTGATTGAGCGTAACAATGACTTGAACCATAGAATCATATGATCCGATGATCCAAATGTAGGTACCATTCTGCTCCAAAAAGTACCGGTAGCTTCTAATAAGCATAAGAAATATGTCTACATAGCAGAGTGTAGGCAGGATCACTGAATGGGTGGAACCCACAATGCAAAGAAAGGCAGTACAGACAAAAGCATCTGCACCAACGCAAACAGAAATAAGTGTATTCCCATACACGTTTCTGGTTGTACTGCACTCACTTGACTTCTTGGCTCTAATGTGTCCATAGAACATGACGAATATTTTTTATTCCTGAAAATGCCCATTAGTCCGCAGGTTCCAAAATTTATCTTGATACTTAATTGTAAAACACTGAATAGGTATAAAGAATTTTTTAGACTCCGTCATAAAACTTTTCCACAAGAGCAATAACAAGCACTGACACTACAACAAATAATCTAATTACATTTTTTGTGTTATCTTACAACACTAACTGATGGTGTTCCCCAGGGGTCAACTCTGGGTCACCTGTTCATCAAAACCATCTACAATATCTGTTTCTCAGAAAAAAAGTCAAATCCTCAATACGGTGCAATAACCTGGATGTATAATGGGAAATTCTCACGTTCATAAAGTTGGAGATCGAAACAAGAGTGACAATTCAATCTTGCACTGGAAATAACAGCGTGAAAAGAGCAGACTTTCTGGTGATAACGGTTGGGGACCTGTTTCCCAAGGTATCAAGGTGAGCTGATCACAGTACAAGATCAATACCAGATACGATGGGTATAAAATTGGGAATTTGTCAGTATCATGAGGTGATAAGTTGACATTTTGAAAGTGAAGAGAGAGAGAACTTTCAGATCATTAACTCTGCACTCACTATTCTGAGAATCAAGAAAAGATCATCAGCAAAAAATTGGAGCAAAATTGGACTAATGACACTCAATCTGTACTCAACATACAATAAGGGTATTATGATATAAATGTGTATAACATCTGACACAGATACATCCTTTACTTTATAGCTTTCCTCTTACAGTGACTTAGATATCTTCTTGCATTTTCACAAAATCAAATTATCTCCAGAATAGTAAAAGAGTGAATAGCGCTGTTCACGGTTACAGGTGTGTTACTAAATATAGCTGTACGCGTGCGACATCGGACACGCAGCTTGAAATGCGGACAAATTTTATCAATGTTGCATACATGGCTGTTTTGGCAGCTTGTACTCTGAGTTGTGAATATGTTTTTTAGTATTCACTGTTACACTAGCAGTCGTCCACTGAGATGTATTTTCGTCGTTCTTGCATGCGTAATTTTCAAAAGCGTAATCTAAAAATGCGGACAAATATTTATTTTTGCATATTAATGAGAGAACAGTGACGTAAACTGTGAACAGCCCTATACACAGTAGAAAGCGCCTGGGGGATAGATAATCAGAGTCTGGAACTTTTGTAATAGTTTCCTAGACTGCAGCTTGTTTGGGCTCATTATAAAGCTTCTGGAATAAAAAAAGTTTCAAAGGTCTTATTATTTTTGTGAAAATCGAAAAGTTCATCTTTCTGTACAGACTTAAAACAGGAATGGCGGCCATTCTGTTTTTCAAATATTGGTAAATTTTTGGTCAATTTGTTTCTCTTGTACCAAAGGTTGCACGGTAACTCGTAATTTTTATTCTTTTGAGAGAGAATGGTTGAAGGAAATTTTGAGCAAAGTTTAAATTTTTCAATTTTGACATGCACGCTACATTAAATCAAATAATTAAGATAATTTGGACCATGTATACCAAATACTATTTCAGAGATAGCCCTTGTGTATCTCAGTATGGTTTGGGGAGTAGTACTTGAAAATGTCATTTACATTAAGGTAGAACACGTCTCAGGGACAGAAATTTGGGCTTTCAAATTTTATCAATTGTCTTCTAATCTACCACTTGTGGGGCTCATTTTAAAGATCTAGATGAAAGAAAAGTTTTCACAATCTTAGTCTTTCGAACATTGAAAATTTTTTTTTTTTTGCCATAGAGTTAACACAGGGATGGCGGCCATTTTGAATTTCAAATACCGGGAAATCTTGGGTTATTTGTCTCTGTAGTACGAAAGTTTGCGCTTCTGATTTTTATTCTCGATTTGGTAAGAGAATGGTCAAAAGTTTCATTGAGGAAAGTTCAAACAAAAGTTAAAGTCTTTCACTTTTGAGGTGCAGAGTACCTTAACCCTTTTCCTGCCAAGTCCATAATTCACCATCAGGTCAAGATGGTTAAAATTAATGAAACACAACGTATTCCATATGGTGTATTTCAACATAATACTGTACATTTGAAGGCTGTTAAAAACATAGATACTGTAAAGTTGATTTTTTTGGACTAAAGATGCTATAACAGACCAAGCCAAGTGGGTGAAAATACGTCATGTTTTGGCTCAATACCGCTTTTTACTGACTTGGTTGGTGAGGAAGTGATACTTTCTGGCAGGAAGAGGGTTGAAGACAAAAATAGCGATGAAATCATCAAAAGTTGCAGTTACTGGCCCTGTTAGTCTCTTCCAGAGTATAACTTGTTATAGCAACTTGAGTCTTGCAGAAATACTGGCTTGTAATTCAGATAATATCTAAAGTTAGGACTGGAAATCGATTGAACCGTCTGGGTTTTTTCATACAGCTACAAATTACAGCGAACTAAAAGGCTCGGTCTGCCAATGTGAAACTACACCTGCAAACACATGAACTGAAAGTATCAAGCCATTGTCAAATTGAAGGAAAAGCTAGACTGAATAAAAATGCACTTTTCATATTCATCTTTTGCTTGTCAGACATAAAAATCCACCTACATATCCACAATATCCTACAATTTTATCATCGGTCAGGCTTTTACTTAAAAATCACAAAAAGAAATAACATTTACTCCACCTCCCCTGATGATATACAAAGGAAGAGAAAATTTCCTTGCAAGTCAAATCTTTGGACAAAAGAGCTTACATTACAGAAACCCTAGACTGCATCAAGCACCCACAGCGGCATCTTGGAAATGTACACACACTATTGATCAGAAATCCATAATATATCTGCCCTGCATATCGCTCACCTGACCTACTTTCAGAAATGAAATAGAAACAAAGTAATGAAGTGCACTATTCTGAGAGGTGCCATTGAGTGACCTACTTTTTTCCAACTCACAATCGCATTCCCGTTAAATTTTGTATCTGGACACAACAAATAATGTGAACTGCAATTTTTTAGACAGAGTAGTCAGACATAATGAATTCAAAATGGTCAAAAGAGGCATCTGGCTAAAAAGCTTCAAACCAAATTTCAGAGAAAAAACAGGATTAAAATTTAACAGGTGACAAAAGCTTATAAACTACCTAGTTGCAAATTAGATAGAGTAAAGTCATGAAATAATCAGGTGTATTTATACACAGGTCTGACTAAAGACTCAGAATTTCTGAAAATTTATCCCTGTTACCTATATATCTGCAAGTATGATACGGTACAATGTAACTATTTTGCTTCACACCTTTCTTAGTCTGTGGCATAAAGAATCACTACTGTACCAAATCAGGAAATGTATCCCTTTAGTCACATCACTTCATCTCAACGATGATGGCCACTGGCCAATGTACAGGGAGAGTCTATTTGAATCTCTAAATAATATCTATACTGGTAGTGTGATTGGAATTGATGTGTTCAGGAAAGATGGTAACACAGATATGTTGAGTTTGGTGCAGGAGCAGCAAGGATGTAGAAAATTTGGGTTACAGGCGGCCAAAATGACAGTATAGGTGGTTTTATGTTGTAAGAAGTGTGTAAGCACACTAACTTCATGCAAAATGCCTTTTTTATGCTAAACTAATGATTTTTTAAACCGGTAAATTTTAGCCAACGGTTGTTTTCTACATCCTGGAAGATATATGCTTGGATCTCATCAGCAGTGTCTTTTGTTGAAGTTTGGAAATTTGCATATGTGGTTTAGGATGCCCAGTATTATTTCTAATATCACTTCAAATAATTGCATTGATATACCCAGGGAAATCCCCTGAACAGGACAGTAAATTGTATTTTTCACTACATTGTTTCTAATGTCAACTTCAGTTTCTTGTTCCACTCCTAAAAGTACATGTATGTTGAGATACACAAGAATGAGGAGATACACAGTATTCAGCTTGTAAACTAAGCCTGTACATATTATGTAAACTGCATTGTTACTGTTGACAGGTGAATTCTGGTCTTGAACAGAATTCAAATGTAAACAATAACAATGCATTCTACACTTAGAGAAGTTGTGTTAGCAAGCTAAAAAGGAGGTGCTTCAACATATTTTGTGGAGTAGATAGAATAAGAACTTGTAATTGACTCACAAAACAAAATTAGTAAAAAACACATCAAAAGTTAAAGCTACTGATCTTTTATCAAAACACTGAACAGCATGATGATGAAAGATCTATCCCTATTCATAGAGACAGTAGCTGTTGTACTTTGTGTAGTTATAGTAATTAGTATGGTGGAGAATTGTGAACAGGGATGTTGTCATAGAGCCAGTCTTTAAACATAGGGCCAAAGTCCCTGAAGCTACTATAGACATGGATACAAAATTAAGTATTTCCTGACTGTATGAAATTATCTCACTAAGGTCATCCTAGGGACATGTAAACCAAATATTAAAGCTGTCTGACCAGCGGTTTTGAAAAAACAAGCGACTCAACAGTTGACAGAGCTCTGCTGTGTTATGTAGAGAATAACCTTTTGTGACACATGTATTGATGAAGAAGGTGGATATCTTTGATAGCTCCTTTCAGGATGACCTGACCAAAAAGGGAAAAAAATTCCGTAAAAATACAGATTTGCATATTTCAACAGACTACCGGTATATTAGTCTATAATAGCAAATAAAGGAGAGTTAATTACATTCTAATTAAAGTAAACAAGACTTGCTTAAATCAAGATTTACGTCATAAAAAAAACAGCATATCACTATGGGCAAAAAGGGCCAAAATTGTTCAGTGCAGCGCCCTCGCCGGACAACGCTTTAGGCTGGTTGCTAGTGACGACAGCGAACATTGTATCAATTTCATTTCAATAAAATATCGATCGAAATCTGCTCGCCTGTCGCTCGTATTTTCAGGTTACGTCATGAATCTTCCATGACAGCCCGTATATATTGACTTATGTACCATAAAATCAACGTATCGGTTGTTTTCTTCCACTCAAATTGAATCGAAGACAATTTGTTTAGTTTTGGTGATACTTTTATGTCTCAGCATATTTTGGCGCTCTTTGGACAAGTTTGGCGCCATGCGATCCGCGGGTATGCAACACAACATTGTATCAATTTGCAACAAAAGAATATCGATCGATAACGTTCACTACACGTTCACAGTGGAGACTCTACACCAGTTCGCTTCCGTTTCGTGTTATTTTTACCAATTTACTGCGATGTTCATGGTTCATATTCACCCACATTTTGTATAAAAGACAACAACTTGACAGGTATTTGGTCTGTACAATTTAGGAGACACTTGCTGATTAATTTGCGTCAATTTCAGACCCTTGTTCTGCACATGTAAACGCCGTCAGATCGCCATATTGTTGACGGCAACAGTATATTTCAGTGATCAGAATAAATAGAATGGCAATAAAACAAATTTTACGAAGAAATTCAAAAATCTAAAACGATACGATTTTTGCTTATTAGTCAAAGGATCACTGTGCCAATTTTCATCATCATTGGTTCAGAATTGAAAAATTTGAACCGGCGAGAAGTTTGCAATGTGTTCGGTCGATCGGACGCGCATAAACGCCATTGTTTTCTATGGGAATCGAGATTATTCGGCACATCGTAAAATGAAAAATACATCTGAAAAACCCGTTGGTTTAAATTTTTCATTTCGCTGTTATTTCTCACAATATTTGAGATTAAGCATCTCATGAAGGTTAACTGAAACTCTATGGTTTTAGTTTTTTAAATTTCCCTCTTATTTTATGAAATGACGAGTTTACGATCGTTTGTGCTGTTGGCCGTGTTTTCGCCTATTTTCGCATAGAGTATTTTCGCTTCGGTATTTTAAGAATTCCTTCATGAAATTATTGCTGAAATATCATAATGGACAGAGAAACATATGAGGAAATGGAATCTGCATCTCTTCCTGAATATTTAGCTGTGCGGCTAGGAAATTCGGCGAAGTTTTCAACATAACGCGGAAGCTTGATTTGGCTCTCTTTACGCTCATTCAGCGTATGTGCGGCAAAAATTGTCACACTTTGAGTGAACAATATAGAGGCCATTTTGCCCACAGTGTATCTGTCAGGTTATAAAGAATCTTGAGCTGGTTATCTTTTAATATCAGTATTTTCATTCTATTAACCAAGCACATTTTAACTTTCAAATTAACATTTTAAGTAAGTTCTGTTGAATAAGTTGAGACTGTACGTACTCAGAGAAAGCACACTGAAGAGACAAATGTTTGAAACTTAAGAAGTTCAAGGTCATCAAAAGCATCATAAGGAATCATGTTAATGTTACACTTTCATTGCACTGTTTACACAGATTGCATAATTGCTATAAATAGCACATTAGGAATCTTACAGCCCAGCTTTACCATAAAAACCCTATCACTTTGACCACTCTTTTAATTGACCACTCTATTTTTTCCTCAAAAAGTTATCTTATTTTATCCTTACCAAGTCAACCATAAATGGAAATTAGAACTTTCTCTATCTCTATTTATTTGACCACCCTATCATGACAAACTATTATGAACAATTTCTTTTAGATAACATAAATGGTGGTTCAGAATATATCAAAGTTGGGATTCAGGAAAGTTGCCTTTACATGTTTTAATCCTCAATTCACTATGAACTGTCAAAAAAAGTTGAACTTTCTGATAATTCCACACTAAAATTATTTTGGCTTTGATGATTTCCTAATTAATTCAATTATTTAAAATCATATTCATTATTGTTTTCTGGGTGAATTGATAGGGTTTATACAGTACAAGAATTACATACAATGTAAGTCAAACTTTGACCAAAAATGACAAAAAATTCCTTAAAAATACACATTTGCATATTTCATCACATTTGAACAAATCTAAGTTGGGTTATCCTTAGGGACCTGTATACCAAATAACAAAGCTGTCTGACCAGCGGTTATGAAGAAGAAGATTTTTTACCAAAAACACCTTTTTTGGCATTAATTTGCCTATTTTCAACAATATCAAAAAATCAAAAAAACTAGTTTCTCAAAATCATATTTTTCATCTACACAACAAATATCAAATCAGTAAGTACTGCGGTTCTCAAGATATTTGAGTGGACGGACGCCTCACAAACGGACATACATACATACATACATACAGACTGACGACGGACGCCGGACGGATACCCATCCCATTAGCTTCTATAGACTATAGTCTATAGTAGCTAAAAAGGCATATTTCTGTCGTGTTAAGCCAAGTTGTTCTATGCGTGTATCTATCATATTAACACTTGAAAGCCTTTGTTTTCCATTGAATCTTAAATAAATTGAAACAATTTGCATTCTATTTGAAATATTCTGTTAGGAATATGCCTCTTCATTAGGGTAGAATGTGCCTGACATTTGACAGGTACAGCTATTTGACCTCTAAAATTTTGACAATTCTTTTCTGATTTACAACTTATGGGGCTCTAAAATGAAAAAAAAAAAGCTCTTGGAGTAAGAAATATTTTCACCATCTTAGCTTTTCAAAAATCTAAAATTTTATTTTTTCCCAGGAGTTAACATAGGGATGGCGGCCATTTTGAATTTCAAATATTCTGAAATGTCAGGTAATTTGTTCTCTAGTTCCAAAATTTGCACAGAGATCCCTGATTTTTGTTCTTTATTTGGTAAGAGAATGGTTGAAAGTTTCATTCAGGAAAGTTTCAGCAAAGCTCTGTTGTTTTCATTTTTGAGGTGCATACTACCTTAAAGGACAGTAAGGATGGCCCTGAACACAGTGAACAGATTCAAAAGTTAGCCCTGTCCACAAGAACAGTGATTGTTGTACTCGAGGGTGGGAACTGTTACGGTGCAGCAGGATTTGTATAAAGGGCTGAAGTTGTGGAACCGTCCTTGAGTGATGAAATTGGTTGATCTGTGTGTGGGGAAGTTGTGGTTGAAATGTGAGATCGGACATGTTCACAGAGGAGTGGTAGTTGAACCACTGTAAAGTTATGTCACTGCACGGAAGTAGTGTGTTCTAACCTGTACACAGATATATAGTTTGACTTGGCTGGTTGAAACAGAGTGCTCATGCCTTTGTGTGTGAATCAAGCAGTCTACAGCGTGTGCATAAGGATGTAGAGATTAGCCAAGGATTGTTGCAATGATGTGCCCGGGGGTTGGGAGGGGAGGGGGGTGTGGCAGTAGGTGTACATGTAGTCTACTCTGTACACTGGGGTGAAGAGGTTTGTCCAGGGTCGTTCCAATCATGTAGTTGTACCCGTGAGTGACAGTGGTTTGGTCTAACCCCTACATGGGGATGAAGTGATTTAACTAAAGTTGATTCATGTCCTTTCCAGAATATCTCCATGGTTTTAGCTAACTGCCGATGAAAAGCCATGATACATTGCAGTGAACTACATGTAGCTTCTAGGTTTTGTGAAAGTGAAAGGACAAACTCTTAGCAAACAACACCTTTCAACTTTGCAATGCCAAACCTAGCAAGAATTTCACTCAAGATCTACTCACTATTACTTAGTCTATTATACATCAGTTAAATCAGAAGTTGACTGAACATCGCATTGATTATTTCTGCCCCTGCAGGATACAATTTAAGGAAGTATGCGCCCCCAAAAGTGAAAGACTTAAACTTTCGAACTCAAACTTTCCTCAATGAAACTTTGGACCATTCTATCAAATCAAGAATACAAAGCAGGGGTCACCGTGCAAAATTTGGTATTAGAGAGACAAATTACCAAAGATTTCCCAACATTTGAAATTCAAAATGGCCCCCATACCTGTGTCAACTCTATGGAAAAAAACAAAATTTCTATTTTCAAAAAAATATGACGGTGAAAACTTTTCCTACGGTACACCTAGAACTTTAAAATGAGCCCCCACAAGTGGTAGATCAGAATAGAATTTATAAATTTGAAAGCCAAAATATCTGTCCCCAAGGCGCGTT
The DNA here is from genome assembly GCF_041260155.1 of Ptychodera flava. Lineage (NCBI taxonomy): Eukaryota > Metazoa > Hemichordata > Enteropneusta > Ptychoderidae > Ptychodera > Ptychodera flava. Next base: position 31,932,824 of record NC_091949.1, read on the forward strand.
CTACCTTAAACGGGAACTCAGAACAGATTTCCGCGGTGTAGCAAACAAGTGCTTTTGTCACACTGTTATAGAGAAGCAGTGTATGTACCATACTAAAATTGATCTTTGTGAATCACAACGCGATGAGATGAACCAATTAACCTAAAGAGTGCATTTGTGGCGTTTCCACTTGTTAAACTGGATTGCTATATACTACATGAGATGGGTTCTATAGCGGGAAAGAAATTGTTTGGCAAGATTTTGTTGAGGAGTGGAGTCGATCGACCTTTCTCTCTGTGAAGAGTTCGACATAACATTTGCACACAATCTACAAAGTGCACTTCTCTGGCTTGTTTTCAGCGCGTCAAAAACGGACACAAGTGTGATGATGAAATGTGGCTTGGGTAAAACTTAGGAAGAGTTCTGATTGGAGACAGGTGTAGAAATGTCAAGTTGGAATGAAGTCGTCATGGTGTGAACTCTAAGACAGCACAAACTCAAACCACAGCAGTTTGATTACCAACCAAAAGACATTGATCATAATTTTACATGTTTTTGCTGTTATTTGTCATAACAACAGACAGCCTGAGAGCTGACACATGATATTCTAGTTTTTGGATCGATATGACAAAGGCTTTACCTGCCTAACATTTCACGCCATTCTATAACATCAATAATTGCACTAAGTATATTTTGAATATTACATCAAAATTGGTCATAATTCACCCGCAGTAATTCTAATTTCAGATACTTGCATCAACTTATTTAGGTTTTTAACCATCTCGCTCCAGTGCAGCCAAGGAACCATAACTGAAGATATTTTATACATTTCACATTTGCACATATGCAAAATCATGAAACACCGAAAATTGTAAGTCTTCTCTGACCTTTCTTTCTTCCAAATACAGAGAAAATATTTTTCATTTGCTCTGGGAGACATCATTGGAATATTAGAGCTAAAATCTCTAAGTTACACCATGTGACCACACAGAATTAAAATGTAGGTTGCATAAATTTGCCTACTTCATAACCCCTGATATTTCTGTTTCACTACTTGCAGCAAAACATCCATGAACTTCCATTGACGTCTTCTAGCTGAGGTGGTGGATGATCAAATGAATACCAGAACCACATAAATAATCTCTAAAGACCAAACAAACAACTCTATGCTAGTTGTAGTACACCATGTAATGCAAAATAAAAGGAACAAAGTGCCCGATATAACGCTCCGCTGTTTGTTCCTTGTCAAAAGCCACATCAAATAGCACAGAATAGTTGCACTACATCTGAAAAGTCAATACATCAGCAACTGAAATGACTGTCAAATGATCTTTTGACAAAAAAATGTCAGAAATACAACATTTTACAAAAAGTTCATGTCAAGGCAAATAAATTTGACTGAAGATACCAAGAATATTTCACACAAAATTGGCCACAAAATCATGATTATGGTATTTCATCCAATGGGAATGATAATTGTGTTGTAATGTGCAAATAGAAGCGAAAAATACTCGTAAATACAAATCAGAGCTAATATTCACAAAACTCAATGATTGTATCCTAAAGAAGCAACATATAAGATGAAGAAGCTATTGACTAGCTGTATGTTACAAATAGATATTTTGATCAAAATGGAAGATAAGCCAAAAATATTTGCATATTGCAATTTCACCATCATTTGAACAAAACTGACTGAGGTCATCCCTCGGAACCTCCAACCAACTTTGATCACTTCGTAAACATTTTTCAAAAAAAAAGAAAATTGAGCAACAAATGTACAAATAAATTCTAAAACATCTACATACTTCATGCTAATTTTGTCAAAGGGCATCCGTACAAAGCTACACATCAAATGTGAAAACTGTACGATCAGTGGTATTCACTGATATTTGAAATGAACAAGTTCCTTCATTCTTTCAAATTTCTGGATGTAAAGATCTGTTGACAACATGACACCAAAGAAAGTGAATTGATGGAGCATTTGCAGACAGAAAACATCAGACATCATATTTTTAACAATGCTACTCCCCCTAGGTCAAAATCTATACACCACATGTACATAGATTTGGTTTACATAAACGGTTTGATAAATTGACACACATTTTAAACTTGTTAACTGCTGTAAAATGTTGCTGGGAAAATTCAATTTTGCTTTTATCTTCAAAATGTGATTGTTTCAGTATCAAATGAGTTTAGCTTGTGTTCTGGATAATTGGTGACTGAAAGAGAATTACGTCTTTACACATTGACCTCATTGATCCTTTCATTAGCCTGGTTTTTTCAGCTCGTTTGTATAATCTTGACACTGAAACAGGTATTGGACTGACGACAAAACAAGCACAACCTCTGTGAATCAAATTACTAATCACTCTATTTGTAATTATCAAAGAGTAACATTGGATGAAGTACAGTACATGTGCGCAAATGGGTTTGTGAAGCCTTTAAACACTACTGTTAGTATCATCACATACACTTATTACAGGAAGGGGGACTCTATGCAAGGCTATGGAGCACATAAGAGATATTTACTTGCTTATCCTACCTATACCTCCATTTTGGGCTCAATGTATGGAAGACAGCGCCCTCACAAATGGGCAATATTTTTCAGTATTACACACCTGATCTACTTTGGACCTTTTCACAGTCAAAACCTGACTGTTTGGGATATATTATACAGCAAAGCAACATCAAAAGTAAACTCAAGTCGTAATGAGCCATGTATGATAAAAACATGGGCAAAACTTATGAAACTCCCTACATTAACAGGAGTGGTTTAAAGCCGTATTTTGAATTTTGTGTGTTAATTTGAACTATATGGCAAAGTTTATTGATGGAAACTGCACATGCACATTATTAATCCTCTTTCACATTTTGTTTTGACATATTTCTTGTTTAATGGGACAAAGTCGGCCATTTTCAAGAATTTTGTATGATACGAGATAGTACTTATATTGTTTGACATGTTGAAAGATATTGAATGAATGGGTGACCATGCATATATTCAACCTCGGTTTTACACACAATTAATGAAACCATCGCAAAAATGAATAATGGTTATGACCATTAATTCATTTTCGAAAGATATTGGTTTCATTTAATTTGTCTAAAACCGAAGTCGAATATATGCATGGTCACTCATTCATTCGGTATCTTTCAACATGTCAAACAATATAAGTACTATCTCGTATCATACAAAATTCATGAAAAATGGCCAACTTTGTCACTTTAACAAGCCACCAGCAGCGTCAAGTTTCAACATCCTGTTAGAGCAATTGATCATATTCTGGGAATTTTCAGATCATAATTCACCATCTGATTTTATTTCTTTCAAACATTTGTCAAAGGGAAGGGGTTTGGGGGCAAATTCAATGAATTTCATTTGCTGTGCCTGTGTTTTAACTGCACATGGTCCCCACAAGGCTTGGAGGAGAATAATTAGCAGAATTTAAGTACAATGCACCTCAGAGGCTGGCTGGTTAGGACTCTAAATTGTGTACAGTACATTTTTTATCTATTACTTGTGGGTCTTGTTTTGAAGGTCATTTGATTTGAGTGGTGCAATGCATATCACTCACTTTGTCCTACTTTTTAGTTGTTCAGACATAGGCTATGCATGTGTTATTCACAACAATATTATTAGGGACACACAACGTCAGACCTCTTTATCAACTGTCTGAGATTGCTGCATGCACTTGAAAAACAAATTTCCTCCTTCACATTAAATTCCTGATAACTATCAATAAACTCATAACTTTGACCTTAGAATGCCCCATACAGCAAACTTTATCAGTTCCTCTACAATATGTCAGACCAGTAAGATTACTGTAATCAATTTCAATACATAAAATTCACATCAATTTCCTCTTCTATCAAAAAACATATGCATACTTTATATCCATACTTTAAGTCGAATAGGTCCAGGTGTGTCTGAGTAGTAGCTCATGACACGCAAACAAAATCACAATAAAAGGGACGTCATTTGACTATATTGAATTGGGTCACAAAATATTAAAACATGCATATAGATGCATATCAATGCATACTGTCTTTTGTTACGAGTCTGAACAAAAGTCAATTCAGGCATGTGTGAACTACAGGTGAGGGGACATACACGAATCATTCAAAACAAGTCATCGTTGATGACACAGTCCCCACTTGTTAATGGGTACTTTGATTACAGGTCCTCAGAGAGGATAGAGTCCTCTTCATTAGGTCTGTGATAAAAATACTTTTGAATAAATTCGCTTGATACATGTGTGAGTTGTAGTTCAGGACATGGAAAAATCGTAATAAAATGGCCACACGGTGGCCATATTGGATCGTATCACAAAACAAATAAATGTGCATATGTATGACATAGGTCAATGTCCTTGTAGCAAATTTGATTAAAATTGGTTAAGATATGCCTGAGTTATGGCTTGTACATGAAAAAATCATAACAAAATGGCCGCACAGCAGCCATATTGGATTGTATCACAAAACAAATTAACATGCATATGTATGACATTGGTCAATCTCCTTGTACCAACTTTGAATTCACTTGATACATGTCTGAGTTATGGTTCTGGACATGAAAAAATGTAATAAAATGGCCAGACGGCGGCCATATTGGATCGTATCACAAAACAAATCAATGTGCATGTGCATGTGCATGACATAGGTCAATATCCTTGTACCAAGTTTGAATAAATCGGTTGAGTTATGCCTGAGTTATGGCTCTGTACATGAAAAAATCGTAACAAAATGGCCGCAGAGCGGCCATATTGGATTGTATCACAAAACAAATTGATGTGTATAGCTATGACATTGGTCAATGTCCTTGTACCAACTTTGAATAAAATCTGTTGAAACATGCCTGAGTAATGGCTCTGTACATGAAAAAATCGTAACAAAATGGCTGCATGGCGGCCATATTGGATCGTATCACAAAAAAATTGACGTGCATATCTATGACATTGGTCAATGTCCTTGTACCAACTTTTAATAAAATCAGTTGAAACATGCCTGAGTTATGGCTCTGTACATGAAAAAATCTTAATAAAATGGCCGCCTGACAGCCATATTGGATCGCATCACAAAACAAATCGACGTGCATCTGTATGACATATGAAGTAATCCTTGTACCAAGTTTGAATGAAATTGCTCCAGGCATCTCTGAGATATCTGCGTGAACGGACGCACGCACGGACGCACGCACGCACGGACATGACCAAACCTATAAGTCCCCCCGGACGGTGTCCGTGGGGACTAAAAAACTAAGAAATTACATCAAATTTTTGAAACCACTGAATACATTTCAAAAATGAATTGTTTTGCATATTGAGGTACTGTCACGTTATCCTTGAATGAAATTGGATCGGATGTTATGGGGAATTCATTGTGTATTGGTTCGACAGATCTGTATGCAACTCAAATCTAATGTCCTCACAAAAAGAACACGTTATGAAATGTTGTCTATTGCTCTGCCATGTTACTCTGTTGTTGTGTAATTCGGTTGTGTTGCTCTGTTGTTGTGCTACTCTGTTGCTGTCTTACTCTGTTATGTTACTATAGTAGTGTTGCTGTTGTGTTGCTCTGTTGTTGAGTGTCTCTGTTATAGTGTTGCTCTGTTGTTGTTTCTCTGTTGTTGTGTTTCTCTGTTGTTGTGTTGCTGTTATTGTGTAACTCTGTTGAAGTGTTACTGTTATGTTACTGTTGTTGTGTTGCTCTGTTGTTGCATTGCTCTGTTGTGTTTCTCTGTTGTTATGTGACTGTTGTAGTGTTGCTCTGTTGTGTTGCTCTGTTGTAGTGTTACTCTGCTGCTGTGTTGCTCTATTGTGGTGTTGCTCTGTTGTAGTCTTATTCTGTTGTTACTCTGTTGATGTGTTACTCTGTTGTAGTGTTACTGTTGGTACGTTGCTCTGTTGTTGTGTAACTCTGTTGTTGTGTTACTCTGTTGTTTTGTTACTCTGTTGTTGTGTTATTCTGTTGTTGTTGCTCTGTTGTTGTGTTGCTCTGTTGTTGTGTTACTCTGTTGTTGTGTTACTCTATTGTTATGTTGCTCTGTTGTTGTGCTGCTCTGTTGTTATGTTACTCTGTTGTAATGTTACTCTGTTGTTCATAATTTGGGGATTACTGTTTCAGTTACTTTACTATCGCTATCATAAGAAATCAAAGGTAGATGTATGTACATTCTACCATCAATAGCCCAACACAAATTAGGCAGGGGCCATGGTAAAAGAATTCCTTTTGACACTCACTTTTGCAAAAACTTTCCGAGGAGGAACACTTAAGGGTGAAGTTCATTACCTCCTGACTGAACAATTGTATGTACTGGTACAAAATATCCAAATTTTTAAAATCTTTCTCTACAAAGATTTAAAATACACAAAAGAAAATAGAAATGCACTTTTTTGTTCAATCCATCACTCAACAGGTGAGAAGTCAATGTACAGGGTGAAGTAGCCATCACACATTACTTCAAACTTGCTAACTTAAATAGCTTTTGTCCTGTGCTAAGGGGTCAAACTGCATAATATTGAAATGCATGGAGGGAAAAAGTCGACTTCTCACCATAGCAAGAGTTTGGGATGGTGATCTGATAAATACCTTTAACACAAATGCAATCATTTTTGTGGCAAAAAGTCCTGTTTATTCCCCAAACTAGCAAAATTCATGCATGTTTTCAACTTTTAGGCATCTCTAGTATGAAATTCCTGTATAACTTTACTTTGACTTCTGTAATGTGATGTGTTTTACATATGGAAAATCTGCCATTTTGAAAATACAGTCAACCGCCTGAGACTTTTATGACTCACCTAGGTTGCAAACTCACCTAGGTTGCAAGACAGTATTACGTAAAGGTACCGAGAATTGAGCAATGAAGGGTAAAGTGCTGCTGATGTGCAGCGTGCTCGGAAGGTTACTATCTGATTATGGATTCTCACTATTCACAGCAACTTAAGGGGTCTATTTATTCAGCCACCCAATGGGAATACTGCCTTGATCAAGGAAACAACACTGTACTAGGGAGTCAAACTCATCATCCTCTGATAGTGACTCCACTACGATGGCCTAGTCACATTCCAGTATCCTACCCACTGGTCCAAGAAGGCTTCCTGCTTTGCTTCAAATGTGAAGGAATCAAAAAGCCAATTTCTCACTTTTTCATTTGAATTGATATGGATTCTAACACTGCACGAGTTTACTGTTCTCTGCCGATGTCTGATATGTATGTGATGTACAATCAATCCCACTGGGTATTGGAATGCAAAAGTAAAAATGTCTTCCGTTAACCTTTCGAGAGCTGTAATTTTCCAACCAAAGTTTTTGTGCAACACTTTACCAACACTTATGAATTTTCCTGTAATTTTTTTGATAATTCTAAACCAAATGGATATCACACTTCATTGGCTACAGTTTCTTATCAAAATTTTAGCGAAAATCTGAAAAAAGTGACTTGGGCATATATTATAGGGCGATGAAAATTGACTTTGGCGCTCAAAACGTTAAAATGCCTTGTTGTTTGGGTCAACTGGCTAAGACCCATCCACAATTCACTCTTTCAAAGATTTCTGAACTATCGATTAAAGAAAAGAGAAGAATTTGGTGCAACTTAGTTTCCTCTGAGAGACTTCGCCAAAATTATGTCATGCAAAAGTTTAGGATTGGCAGATTTGTATATAGATCAGGTTTCTGGAAATATATTTTCCTTGGGGGTGATTGTGATAAAGAAGCTGTAAAAAATACTGAAAGGGTACTTACAAGTTATAAATTTTGTAGTGATCTTTGTGCTTTGAGTCAAGAAACCTGTCAAAAGATGTAACAAAGAAGAAGATTAATATTCACAGGAAGATTGATTACTCTCACTTGAGGTAAACATATAATCGCTTGCATGGAATTTCAGAAACCTTATTTCCAGGAACAATTCCCTTTTGTTGTCTCGAGAGTAGATGTCAAAACCAGATTGCCCCTTTTTTTGTTTGTTGTTGAAACTGCGTCAGTATTAACGTTTTTAATCAATTCGTTTCTCAGAATTGACGCAAGTTAGCTGGAAGCACTTCTTGCTATCAACAAGCAGAAGGAGAAACTGTAAAAGTGCACAGTGTCTCTTGTGCAAATGAGAGACCTTAAGGGAATCCAATAATCAAATCATTGGCATAGTACACAATGTACATTATGTTTAACCTCAAACCCATTATATGGGAAGTTCTGAAATGCAAAAATTGGATTAAATAACGGTATTATGATTGGAATTTACCTAGAAAGCGATAAAATGTCAAAATCTGTTTTATATATATATATATATATATATATATATATATATATATATATATATATATATATATATATATATATATATATATATGGCAAAACTACTGCATATATGTGGCAAGTGAAAATTTATGTACAATAATTGACATGGAGCTAAACTCCTTCTCCTAAAGGCAAATGTTTTAATTACCCATAACTCTAAGCAACTAAAAACACTGCCACCTCTGGGCTGATGTTTTTAAGTGATTTTTTGAAACTCTGTACTGTATATTTTGAAAAATGTAAAAGCCAGAGTTTTAAATATATGTCAAGCAAATTTAGACACACAAAAATGATCTATTTGATGTTTAAATGATGGAGAGTTATTCAAAGAATCAAACTTAATTTCCGTGAGAACTCATGGTGATTTCATCATGGGATCATGATGAAATCAACAGATTGTGAACATGTAATGCAGTTGCTCAGATTTTGAACTGAAGTTTTACCAGCAGAATCATAGAACACATCTCTACTTTCAGTGACAAGCAAAAATGACCTCTCCAGGTACAGGTGAGATGTCAGATGAGGTCAGCATTACTTACCTGACAACGTCATCTATATTATTTCTATAGTAACTTTCAATTTTCTCAGCTGGAAAGCCCATGGCTATGATGTTTGGATAAATATCTGAGACACATGTTGAGTTAAGGAAAGATCCAGCAACTATACGATTACACATATTTAGGTTACACACACCACAATTTACTGTTATTTTACTGTTATTATGCATTAATGCATACACAGTGGGTTGTGAGAATAATTAGATTTATTATATGAGCATCAAAATAAGGATATCATCATTCAATGAATTATTCATGATCTGTGCCATCCCTGACCTTGCAAGTTCGATTCAGTGGGCAGTAGCTGTAACTTTGGAATATTTTTTCACAATTTTGCATTCAAGGTCAATGTCAGTGTCTTGATTTACTGCTCAAAGCGTATCAAGATATATAGCATTCTGACAGTCAACTCAGCCTGTACATGTGCAGACTGCATTGAAATTGTTAACAAGTGCATTAGTCAAGATCAGAATTCAACACTGTAAACAATGACAGTGCATTTTACACATATAGACGCTGTGTTGACAAACTGGGGACATGTAGGTGTTTAAACATGCTTTGGGGAATAGAACAAGAACTTGCAGTTGACTTACAAACCAAGACATTGTGAAAAAGTCACCAAAAGTTACAGCTACTGGCTTTTTTACATTGAATTTGAGAATGGACTCAACTATTCAACCACGTGGGGTAAAATATGGCAGCTCAAACTACTTCCCCCCTCAGTTTAATCGGTTTAAAATATATCTCCAAACAAACTACTGTCAATTGTTTCACCATCAGACAGAATTCATCCCGACGTCCACCTTCTGAATTACATAACATGTATTGGCTACTCTAGTATTTTGTGGGAACACAGCAAAATGCAAATCATGTGATATAGGTACATGCAAAAACATCAACATACACAAACACTAGAAGACACTATTGTACATGTTAGAGAGCATGTATGACTACATGATGATCATGGGTGTGTTTATACATACATATACCCGGTATATATACATATATAAATAAATACATACATACATACTATCTGTGTGTGTGTGTGTGTGTGTGTGTGTGTGTGTATATATATATATATATATATATATATATATATATATATATATATATATATATATATATACATATATATATGTATATATATATATATATATATATATATATATTACATATATTTATGCATATACATGTACACAATCTACAAATTTTATACACATATAAATATACATAAATATACATGTACACATGCACAATAAAATTATTTTATAAACACACATACACGAGTGTCAGTATAAGTCATTGAAACAGCGAAATAGAGATACAGCAACCTTCTGAAGATGCGCTAAATGATATTATCTACACAACAAACAATTTCAATGTAAGAAAGATGTAACAGTGAGAGTGGAGTCATGTTGACCTAAAAATTATTCAAATGTGCAGTGAAATGCGAAGTGCACTCATTGGCCATTACAAGAGGTTATCCGTTTGATGTGAACAACCTGAGGGTGCACTGCAATCTGTCACGTAGGCATGGACAAATATGACAAATACAGAATGGAATATGAATGAGGGAAGGAAATTCATGGAAAATCGATAACACTTGGAAGTAATATTACTCAGTCTAAATATCATCTTAAAGAAGCTGGTTAGATCCACCTCGTGAACACAGGTGTAGGAAAACGGGACAATATTCCCATTTATAAATTGAAACCAATCTTTTACTGAATGCTCCGCTTTGAGGCATACACATGTTTTTTATATGTATGTTCATTTCACAAACCACACTTATCCCTTTACTTTACCTTGCCACATTCCATTCACAGCACTCATACTGAAGTCAAAATTACTATCTTACTCATAAAAAAATAATACATTACTGTACAAGGCCTAAAACATGTATCTTGTTCAAAAACTCCAATCCAAAATGAGCTATTCTCTTTTGTACTCAATGCAACAATGTTTCCGATCACCGCCATGACATGGAAACATGCAAGTTGAAACAAAGAAAAACATCTATCAAAATAGTCTTAAAGAGAACTTAGGAAACAAAACCAGATATGAACTGTAAGTGCTCACATGTTTCAGTATATATTGCAGTTGTCTGTGAATTGAAAATTTTGCCACAAGTTTTTCCATTTCATTGAATTAATTGGTATGATCAACATCACAAGCACTATTCACCATCAATCAATTACAAATCATTAAGTTTATAGATATATGTGATCAGCTGAAATAAATATACAAAATTTCTTTGACTGCTGTCATTTTATCACCACTCTATATATTAGGTGTAATTGCTTTTGGTCAAGTCCTTCAAGCTTTACATGCCAAACTGTGAAAGCTCATTAAGTATGCCAATTTTAAATTAGCTGATTCAAAAATGCAGCATGTCTTTCACTTCTACTGTACCGTGTTATCATTAATTTACATAGCACTTTCATCAACTTTTATCAAGTCTATTCAGATATATGACCTCAATTAGGATGTTAATGAAATATGCAAATTGGTAATATAGCTCATCTAAAAATTCTTTCATGATTGTTTTTATAGTTTTTTCAGTATATGCATTGCAAGTTTTGTCAACTTTGATCAAGTCAATCAAGACACATATCCCTAATTAGGAAAATTCATTAAATATGCTAATTAGTCATTGGCTGAAGTCAACAGGCTGAACAACTTTCACTAATGTTATATCACAGTATCTTGAATGTACAAAGCAAGTTTTGCCCATTTTGGTAGAATTGATTCAGATAAGTATCCCTAATTAGAAAAGTTCATCAACTATGCAAATTAGCACTTAACTTTCATGTAAACCCTTAGTATCTTTTAGGGTTGATATATCCCAGTAAGATCAACATTTAGAGCAAATCAAGTTGTGTGCAGACATTCTCAATCCACATCTTTTTTTTCTAAAATTGTTAATCCTGCAAAGAAGCAAAAATATGCAGGCCACACCCATCAAACACTACACAGTTCTTGCCATTCATATGCAAAATCTACATACCAGATTCCATTCAAATCCTATCTGCTGTTTTTCAAGATATTGCACCAACAGATACACAGACAGACAGAAGACATAAGTGTGACACAAGCTCATGTGAGCTAAAAATCAACAGGTAAATTCACAGCAATCCTGAAGAGACCAAATCATCCTTTAAATTCAAACTCTATCATATATTTTTTATGTACTTGTATTACAAGTACATAAAAAATATAAACTTGTAAAAATGTATGTGCTTACACTTGAGGATAACTTATAACTTTGCTTAAAATGTAAACTGGTTTCAAAGTGTCCCTTCTTCTTTTACAATAAAACTGATCCACATGGGAGATTTATTATATTTTTTATAATTTCCACATCCATTCAAGGCTTTCCAATATGTTTCAGTCAGCAACAAAATATTATTAATGATTCTCTGCTAACATTTCATTGTTGCCTAAGTAGTCTTTCTCCTTAACCTTGTGAAAAATTTTCCTGGTGACCAATGAAATTACACAATTTCAACAAAATTTCAACAACTCTCTTTTCTAACTATGACGATTTTGCAAATTTCTTATTAATGAATATTAAGTTAAAAAGATCCTTGTCTTAAATGTATCAATTTCAATACTAATTTGTCCCTAATCCTGCCAGGAAAGTGGATTTGCATAGATTTTGAGGGTGTTTAGAACGTGCTATTCAGGCCATTATCCTGGTAAGTCAGTGCCAATAGACCGAGTTACAAACGAAACCATACACACAAATGCGCACAGAAATACTGTAACATGTATGTGTATTTCCATGCACGTTTGCACACATGGGTTTATTTATACCGACATCATGTGATCTTTTGGGTATACTGAATCTGTAGAACACAACACATCCTTTTTATTCCGGAGTAGAACCATTAAATGACTTCTATATATGATTAATTACCAGCGAAGTCTCTATATATGATTAATTACCAGCGAAGTCTAGTGACACATACCATGTTCAGGTGGGGTTTAATTTTAGTTTTAGGATGCTGCCACTGCCACCTGAGCAGATGTATTTTACTAGTGTATTCTTGCATGAAACAAGCTAAGTTGGTGAAAACACCAGGTTGTCATGACCCATTATACTTTTTGGACAAGCAAGAAAGTGGCTGGTGTCAATTCAGTGTCTTCCCAAGCTCTGGAAAAACTGAAGGGTGGCTAACTTACATAACAATGCATAATTTGCATATTCTCGATTTTTGAAATTGTACTCCTTTATATAGTTTATTAACATATGAAAAAAGCTCTAAAACCAGAGGGGGGCCTACCTCTCAAAATCTCCTTCTTGGAAACCCTGTTAAAATTTTATATATAACAGATAAATTCATTATCATTTTCAATACTTATAGAACTTCTCAGTACAAAGACAGTACAACAGGCTACATAAAAATTAACTACCAATTAAGAAATCTTCCTTTCAAAAGTATGGCATTGTAAGCCCTGGACGCTCCTCAATGGAATAAAATATGAAGCTTTGGTTGATTAACGATTCCCACAAGTACTATTGTTCTTTCTCAGAACATGATATCAAAATTGCAACATTCACGCCAACGGAGCATGTCATCTGGGGTAACCTGTACAAATTGGAAGTCAGCAATTCTAGTAATTTGCTTTCTTCTGAACTCTTTACCTCGTCTTCACAAAAGAGGTCATACAAAGTACAGTATACATATATTTTGATAAGAAAATCATTTTTTTTTCTATATTTGGTTTGGTTAATGGTTTATTTCAAAATGTAATAAAAGGTTTCATATTTTTATTATAAATTTTCTATATAACTCAGCTTGAAACACACCTTGGTATCTAAAATTGATGTGATCTGCTCCAGGGAACATTCCTAACAATGAAAGAAATACCTGAATGCCAAGACAGACAAGGTAATAAATCCCTTTTACACGTTCTGCAAATTGGACAAAGAAACGATGTGGAAGTATGGAGCTATTACATGGCACCTATTCATGGACTAAAAGCATACCTTTGTGACATGTTCAAATAAAACTTTAGCCATCAAAGGGTGCTATGTATGATATTGTGCACAAGTGGGCTTACAGTCAATATCGCTTTCTCTGTGATATGCATATATCATGAAAAATAACGTTACTGAAGAAAGCGATCTGATGCAGTTTGGTGTTAATCTCTTTTTTCTTCTATCCGGATGAAATTTTGTAACTTCTTATTTGACCTCGTGACATCTATTCACCAAAACAAGCAGAATATTCCAGTAAAAACAGCGCTTAACAGTTTATGCTTTGATAATTCCATAATAGACAATATTTTAGACTGATGATGAGCAATGAAAAGATGACAAACAAAATCAATCAAAACTTGTAGAGGATAAAGTTGATTTGTGAGTTCTTTACAAGAAATTTAGAAACTTTCAACTAAATTCCGTCTGATAGATGTTCACTATAACCCCTGGATGAAAAAAGAGTTTACACCTTTAAAATATTGATAAAACCTCTACCATTTCAGAAAGCCAACTCTTTTTGAACTCTAAAGTCAAGGCAATAATATTTTGTTGTCTCAATAAATTTTATTATTAATATTAATAATAGTGAATATCAAAATAAGACATTTTCAGAAAGAAGCCAACAGCTGATAGAAAACGACTTGACAACCATTTCTACCATGATGCACTATTATATTATGTCACTTTACACATGGAGCAGTTTGAACTCTGGAAAACAGCAACACATAATGTAGTCACACAATTCTACCTTCACATGTCTTTTTGCCAAGTCAGTGAAATACCACATTGAACATACATACACCTATTTTCCCATAACACCTAGCATGTCTTCTACACAGACAGTAACACACTAATCTTACTCCCTGCAGTTTGTACACCCACAATACACTGAGTAAATTACTGGACTTTGGCTGGCTATGATATTATAGTCATGGACAGAATTTCACTGACTTGGCCAGATAACAGCCCTTGAATGCCAGCTTCTGGGCACAAGGAAAATCGATGCAATTTCCACTGACTTGGCAGGTTTTGGGTTGATATTATTATGTAGGGAGATACAAAAAGTAATGAGTTAATGTTGACCAAGAAGACTTTTGAAACACAGATGATCTACATTGCCATGATCTGAGGACCAACCAGTACCAGAGCATAAAACTGTCACTGAAAATGACATAGATCAATGATTTATAAACACGACACACACATTATTTCAACTTACACGCAATCTTGATTTTTGCAATTGCTTCATTTGTTTATTGATGACCTACAAACACCATGTATCTACTATAGGGCTGCACTTTCCACAACGTCTCTAGTTCACCCCCATTTCGCTGTGTAGAGATCCAAGTTTGCTATAGAAAATGATGAGACTTGGCCAAACCATGGTGGTAAAAGGGTTAAATATGAAAAAAGACCAAACATAAATAAAAACCTACAGTATATAGTCAAGTATTGTCGTTCAATACAAACAAATACATGCTGATTATTACTATTTTTCGCCATATTTATGATTCAAAACTCAGTCAAAATATTGCAGAGTTATAATGTCTAGCCTTCGAGTAAAAAGATACCAATAGCTGATGACAACTAACACCTTTACAAGCAAGAAGAAAAAATTATTTTTACCAATATTTACTTCAACAAATCACATTTTAGAGCAACGTATGTCTCTCAAGGTCCATTGATATTTAAGATAGTAATCATTTTGTACGCACATACATATTAAAGAACAATTACATGGAAAAATCTTCCTTTTACATTTCAAGAAAACCTAAAATATGTTAATTTATGCATGCATCCATGACACAGATTCATATTCTATGAAAATCAGATATTATACTTTCCTGGAACACAATACTCACTATCTAATGAAGATCTTCTCAAGACGACGGCAAATATGATAAATCTAAAGCCACCAACTGAGTGCACATTACCTGTACTTATTATCATTTTCAGAATAAAATAGCAAATCAACGTCTGCAACCATTATTAAATTTCACGAACTGACAATTTGATGAACGATTTGATGACATGTAACACTGAACAAGGCTGGCAAGCACATTGCTTGCAGCAAATTAAGAACCCAACAAGAAACACCATGACCCCTAAATGGAAGTCTTTATAATGTACTTAGAATCACTGTAACTCTCTTAAAAGCATAGACCATAAACAGAGAGAAGGTACTCCTGGCCTATTTGTTAATACACAAAACATGATCATCATAGCAACTACAAAGATCAGTATGACCTATTTTCTCTTCAATTCTCCATTTTCACAAGGATACACAATGTACACTGATATCATTGGCCAATGAAAGCAAAGAAATGTTTTTCTAAGTCATATTTGATAGAATGACAATACTAATATTGCAAAAGAAATGAATAAAATTATTCCTCTTAAAAAACACCATCAATATTATAAATCTCTTAAAACACCTTAAATATTATAAATCTGTGCATTAGTACTTAACATATTTATCAACAACCTAAAACAAGTGTAAAAATTTACATAGTTGACATACATATCACCATGATACACACTGTCACAACCTCACAATCATGTCACATCACTGAAATTGCCTTGATTTTTGTGCCTTTTAACAAGAATGTTGAATATTTTGGTCACTGGTGGCAAAAATAAAAGTATAGGAAGTTACAAGTAATTGGTACCCACATCAAATTTGAGCAAAATGTCCCTTATTTTTTATTAAACTAGCAATTATCTTCACAATCAGTAAATTTTAGCTGACAGTCGGTTGTTTTTGCCAGTTGCTGGTTATTTTCTATATCCCTAGTACGGTAAGTGGTTTTCAGGTAGAATGCACTTCATGGACAGATGTTCAGACTCTACATTTTTTTGGGCCGACTCGCAGCGATTTCGAAGCTGTTATCCAATTGGTTGGCAGAATCGTACCGTTATAATGAAATAATACAAATAAACTCCCAAAGTTGCTGTGAATAGTGACAATTGACCAATCAGATATAACCTTGGAAACACGCTGCGAGTCAGCCGCATTTTTTACAATAATTTTCCAATCTACCTCTTGTATGCACTCATTCCAAAGCTCTTGGGGTGAATACTATCTTTAATATCACACTGTTGTGAAAATCCAATTTTTTCCCTCTGTAGAGTTAACACAGGGATGGCAGACATTTTGAATTTTAAATATCAGTATACACTGAAACTAAATGAAAGGATCATGAAGAACAGTGACCAAACCAAGTAAAAAGGTTTACCAGCAGATGAGACTCAAGTACACTGGTCTGACACCAATTTACAAATCAACATAATTCTAAAGGGTCCAGTTGCTGTGCAAAGCTACAGGAGTGTTCCGAGTGAAACACCCATTTATTTCAAATTGAAGGTTGGGCCTGGTAGATGAGCCACAATTTTCAGAAGGAAAATCAAATGCACACCACATTTTATCAGTAAACATCACTTTGAGTGCACATCCATTTCACGAAATTACATTTTTGTCTGAGATCAAGACAAAAGTATTTTCACAGTGCATAGAATAATATAACTAGACTTCGGGATAGAATAACACACCTCTTGAACCGTCAATACTTTCATTCACATTCAAGTGTTCATCTATTAATGGTAGATAGATTTCAGTGCTGGCCATTTGATAAGAGCTGTACATTTGGAGGGGAGGAGTGACTGATAGGGTCAACATACTTCCAATCTGTTGTTTCCTGTGTGTACAGTGACTGTCCAGGCTAGCAGATCCTAATGTACACAAATGATCCCATTCTACTGGTCAAAGTGCTAATCTCCTTATAGCTGTCACTGGATAAAAAAAGCTAGAGTTATACTCATCTTTTCATCATTTTTTTCTGAGTAATGTGATTTCGGACACTGTGAGGGCAAATTTTGGGTGACTGTCAGACTGACAACAACGTGGGTCTGGATGCATGAAGAGATTTCCACAGTTGCTCAGGAAATGCTACTAACATAGACTGCCAGACATTCACAAGACATCTGGCCAACCTGAAAAGTACTGGGCCCACACATCATTCTTGCGGTAATCTTCATATGTAACATGTAATTTCTTTCTGTAACCAAGGACAGTCAGTAATGACACTCCATACTCCCAACTTGTGATGATGTAGCATTATATTTAGAACAATGCTTTGATTTTGTAAAACTTACAAGCAACTTGACATTAAACTGAAAAAAATATTCCTTTCTAAGTTAACATTATAAACCGAAATCACTCCTAAATTGTTGAACCATGACCACTAGAAACACACTTGTCCTTTGCAATTTGTAGGAGAGATAGAATTGATGTATATCACAGTAATTCTGTATCAAACAAATTACATGGGTATTACCTCTTATATTCTTATCAACCATTCAGCTCATGGTTTATGGCCTCTGGTCCTATTAGGAATGAAATTATTTCTTCCCAAGTCTTATATTATTCATGTCTTAAGATTTTAGCAATGAAACTGTTCCTTCAGAGGTCTTATAATTATCATGTCTTAAGATTTTAGGTATACCAAAACACCCTATAAACATCTGTATTCTAATAAACACTATTTTGAACATACAACTTTCTGTTTCCAACAGCCGTTGTTTCAACAATTAAATATCTTTACTGTGGTAGGACTCAAAAGTCATTATCAGGTTAACAGTTCATAACCTGAGAAAGATACTGATGTACTTTTCAGACCACATTGTGTAAAAAACATTAAATCAGCTCATAACATCGGCAAATTTGAAACATAGGGCCAAAGTTCCTGAAGCTACTATAGACATGGATACAAAATTAAGTATTTCCTTACTGTATGAAATTATCTCACTAAGGTCATCCTACGGACAAGTAAACTAAATATTAAAGCTGTCTGACCAGCGGTTTTGAAAGAACAAGCAACTCAACAGTTGACAGAGCTCTGTTGAGTTATGTAGAGAATAACCTTTTGTGACACATGTATTGATGAAGAAGGTGGATATCTTTGATTAACATTGTGAGTTCTGTTTAATAAGTTGAGACTGTACATACTCAGAGAAAGCACACTGAAGAGACAAAGGTTTGAAACTTAAGAAGTTCAAGGTCATCAAAAGCATTATAAGGAATCATGTTACACTTTCATTGCACTGTTTACACAGATTGCATAATTGCTATAAATAGCACATGAGGAATCTTTATACAGCCAGCTTTACCATAAAAACCCTATCACTTTGACCACTCTTTTAATTGACCACTCTATTTTTTTCCTCAAAAAGTAATTTTATTTTATCCTTACCAAGTCAACCATAAATGGAAATTAGAACTTTCTCTATCTCTATCTCTATCTCTCTCTCTATTGACTATTTTGAGCAATTTCTTTTAGATAACATACAGGGCACAATAAATGACGGTCAGAATATGTCAAAGTTGGGATTCAGGAAAGTTGCCTTTACATGTTTTTATCCTCCAAGATGGTAAGCATTTCACTATGAACTGTCAAAAAAGTTGAACTTTCTGATAATTCTACACTAAAATTATTTTGGCTTTGATGATTTCCTAATTAATTCAATCATTTCAAATCATATTAATTATTTTTTTCTGGGTGAATTGATAGGGTTTATACAGTACAAGAATTACATACAATGTAAGTCAAATTTTGACCAAAAATGACAAAAAAATTCCTTAAAAATACAGATTTGCATATTTCATCACAATTTGAACAAGTCTACGTTGGGTTACCCCTAGGGACCTGTATACCAAATAACAAAGCTGTCTGACCAGCGGTTATGAAGAAGAAGATTTTTTACCAAAAACACCTTTTTTAGCATTAATTTGCCTATTTTCAACAATATCAAAAAATTAAAAAAAACAGTTTCTCAAAATCGTATTTTTCATCTACACAACAAATATCAAATCAGTAAGCACTGCGGTTCTCAAGATATTTGAGTGGACGGACGCCTCACAAACGGACATACATACATACATACATACATACATACATACATACATACATACAGACTGACGACGGACGCCGGACGGATACCCATCCCAATAGCTTCTATAGACTATAGTCTATAGTAGCTAAAAATTATATTGCCTCGTATTTGGCATAGCCGACATTCATATATGCTTGTGAACAAACTCCTACATCTTGATTCTGAATTATGTCAAATATCAGGGTTATTAGAAACATGGGAGAAACTGGCAAACACGGATGTGAAAACACATGATATGGTTGCCAGGCATGAATGGGAGCTGTAAACAACACAATTGACCGGTCAGTGTCCTCATGCATGTTCACGCACCTCATTCTCAAGGATAGCAATCTCATTTTGAAATTCAAAACTAAAATATCCGAACTCACACACACGCAGATACTACTACACCAATTCCCCTTCACTGATGAATTAATGTTTTGCGACACAAATATTATAACCTGTATTTCTTTCTGAGCAGATTTAACTCAGAGGTTGGATTTTCCACTTGTCAATGATATTAGAGATGTCACAAAATTGACCTATGTACAGCACTAGTACCGCAAATCTGAATTCAGTCAAATCAAGTCTAGTGATAATTTTCCAGCTGATCACAGTACTTCCTTGTGGTGGAGGGACAATGATAAAACACATTAAATAGCAGAAGCTGTCATTTTGCAAACATGTATTTTATATAATTTTCAATTTTTGCCTATGCTCGCCTTGACTTCATGAGAAGGCTCTTTCAAAGAATCGATCATAGTGGCTCTATTTATGATACCATCATGTATATCAACGGATGCAAGATTTCAACAGTCTTACAAGACATTCTACAATTCTGCGACTCCATTAATTAATGCAACGGTCATAGATTTGCAACAACAGCCTTATGATCACCTTAAAAATATGAATATTCAAGACACGACACTATCACATAGTGATATCTTTAACTATTTCCTCTATGATTAATAAGCCTTCACTGTGAACCCAACACTGTATATCAAAACTTATTAATTACATATTAAAATATTTTATGATTGATGGGTAGCTTCAGTACTGCTTATTAATGAAACTGTCGTAAAACTTTGAAAACATTTTTTTTCTGATAATAATCTGGAAAAGGCCATGCTTGAATAACCAACAATATTCTACAATAGATAATTTTGGAAGAGAAAAAGAACTGCAGAACAAAGGAGTTACTTTATGAGATATCTTGTATGGTAAATACCTACATGACATTTTATCAATGTTTGATTTATTGTGGTTATCATCAATGACAATTGGACTTTCAAACATAAACACCATCCCTACACATCAGACAGACATAAAGGTCTGTGTGTACACTGCCTATTGACTATTACCTTAATTCATACTATTGCATGAAGGTCAATGTTAGGTCAAACCTTATCTGTCTTTTGTATGTGCCCTTTTATTAATTATTCATGCTAACTATAAATTCATACTATTTCATAAAGGTCAATGTCATATCAGGCCGTATCTATCTCTAGTAAACGCCCTTTTACTAATTATTCAATTACACTAACTATTAATCCATACTATTTCGTAAAGGTCAGTGACAGGTCAGGCCCTATCTATCTCTAGTAAACGCCCTTTTACTAATTATTCAATTACACTAACTATCAATCCATACTATTTCATAAAGGTCAATGTCATATCAGGCCCTATCTATCTCTAGTAAACGTCCTTTTACTAATTATTCAATTACACTAACTATTAATTCATACTATTTCATAAAGGTCAATGTCAGGTCAGGCCCTCTCTCTCTCTTGTATATGCAAAGTCCATCCATCATGTGCTACGTGCAATTTGTAGTAATACATCAAAACTGAAAAACAAAAAACTGTCAGTCAATAAGTAAATTTGTATGTGACCTGTCACCCTGTATTTTCACAGGGTCAATACTACATAAGTTTTACTGCACGTCTGGCAGTGGTCTACAGTTCATTATGGCCATACAATAATTAACACATCCCTGCAAGATAACTATCAGGAAGTCACAACTGTTTCTTGAAAATTACACTTGGGGGAATTCCTCTTTATGGATGATAGATTAAATCTCAACACAAATTTTTAGAGAGCTTTAAGGAAGTGACTTCGTGTTCCACTCTTAAAATTCAGTATATCCCTTGACAATGATAACAACACCAAGCATTACTGAACTGAGAATATTTCTGAAATTTGTCACGAATTTGTAATTTGCGAATATCCCAGACGATATTTTTTCTTTGAGTTTCTATGCTAAAATTTCTATTGAAAAAGGCTGAGGAAAGGCATATTGTGTAGAAAAGAGGCTGAGCTAGGAAATGCTAGCAACCAAGCTTTTCAAAGTAAACAATACAGATACACGCCCACACACATCGTTTCAGGACGAACACAGGAAGTTACCTTGCTGACCCTGTCACAGAATTCCTTGAAGTTGTCTACTTATCTATTCTGACTTATCGTTACATAACTTGATTGCTAGTTTTGATTAAACAGAACCCAATCTGAAAACGCAATTTCTTGAAACACAGGGCCGTTCCATGAATTTATAATATGGGATTTTACAGACTGCCACAACTTGCAACTTTTTATTCAAAGGAGATAAATTCTGCCTTTTTTTCACCCTCTGATTAGAAGCAGTGCAACAACACATACACTTTGCCAGACAGACAACCAATGATATCTGGTGGGGCTAAACAACTGAGGAGAGCTAATCTGTGTACTTGTCCTAAAGAGACCTTTGACGTACAAATATCACATCATGAAATAATGTACTGACAAACCTAAATGAATACAAGCAGCCTTATTGCAACGAAAGAAAAATACATCACCAAACTGATAGCGCCAAGTCTTTTTCAACCAAGGTGTATTTTGTGGAAAGTATCATTGGACCCTATGATAGATCAAACAGTATGGTAATAGAATGCTAATAAGTTGTTCAATTTTGATACTTCAAAATATACATTCATATTCAGATGACATATCAAATCAATGAAACATGCTTGTAGTTTAATTCCACAGTTCATCAAAAATTGAAGCATACTTTCAGCCAAATTCAATCTTCTAATCATGAACTATAATGCTTTGAAAGAAGAACTAGTAACAGAATACGACAAGGACACACTCTAACATCCCTTCTTGTCTTGCATACTGTGCTGTCCCTAGATCATCCTGCTATGCAACTGACCACAACGACATTAAACCATACATCTCGACTCAGTGATGGCCAATGAACAGATCTGATACAAGCTACACAAAATCACAGCATTTCAAAAGAGTAAATAAACTTCTATGATTGTGACAACTGTTGCTAATGTATAACCAAAAAGATTGGTAAATAATATATATAAATAATATATTTTTTTTAATTCTGGGACTAGAACATTCAGCAAGGATAATGCAAAAGCCATCCATCATGACTAAATAAAATATTTCAAATTTCTCTGTGTATCAACTGACAAATGGTAGCTCATACTCTGTTGATTTCTTTCATGACTGCTCAACGATACAGAATCTCTACTCCCTTCAGTCTATGCCACCTTAGCCAGACATGATATTATAGTTTAATATTTCCTGAATTTATCCAAACCATTTTGTCTAGACAAACGGAAAATGAAAGACCACTCACGATGGAGATGCACCTGAAAACCTGACCAAATGGAAAGTTCAAGAAGACAGCCAAGTTGTACAGGTCTGATAAGCAGACAATTGGCTAAAAATAGCCCTTGCATGATGATGTAACCCCACTCTCTATTGTGTTCTGGCTTTCTTATGGAGCCAAAATGGCTGCGCCCAACTAGTAATGTCAATTTTATTTTAATGTGTTGAACATACCTGACATGGGTTCCACCTAGAGACAAAGTCCAAACAATCCATCTAACCTTGAGGTGTATATGTGTCTCATGTCATCTTACACACTCCATTACAGATTAAGGATTTATAACCACTCAGCTGATGAAATACGCCTCTTTTGTATTCAACTGCAAACTCAAATCAACATGCCAAAATACACACTCTCTTCTGATCATTTTTATACAATGCAAGAAATCTGAAAATGGTCACCTTGGCAGTGAAATTGTAAACTGACCCCAGCCATGTTGTGAGTCTACACATTTATACAATGAAAGGTTTCTGTCTTCCTACAGTCTGTCAGAGCATTTATAGGGGTATGTAGTTGCAAACAACATCACTGTAAGCAGCTTTTCCTTTTTGAGATATATATATTTTCTTGTCTAGCAAATAACAAACTGTGAACTACTCTGAACCATAACACGAGGGTGCTATAATTATCCCTCTGCATGACAACCATAAGTCAACATCCTGTCACCATACCACATAACTTCCATTACGTTTATCATGCCGATACTGATTTACTATCATAAAACACTTGAAGATATTTTCAAAATAGGATCAGGCGTATTTTCCCGTGACCCAGAAGTTATGCCAATGGCCAGAGTAACAGTATTTAGTGATGGTATTGCCTGTATCCCTGACATCCACACAATGACATTGCATTATGTTTGTAAACAAGCTTGTCATTGCTATTGTGAACAGATGAGCATTGGAGTTTACCTGATTAAACTAATAAAAATTCATATCAAGGCCAAGTATTTTATGTGAAACAATGTCCAATTCGGCTATTAAAATTATCAAAGACAAAAAGTTCATCCACTATTCTTAAAAAAGATCTTCAGAGACATGGGCACCCTCCGTCAAATTCCAACTGAAATTTAATTCTCACGATCCAGTATTATAAATTTCTATCTGCCAAACTGCTTGACACAGCTTGGCAGTGAATTTTATGAACATGGCATGCAAAGACCATTTGTAGACCAAAATTGGCAATTCTCCAAAATGGGACTTTGACCCATGTCAAGACTTCCTGTAACAGGCCATGGCCAAACCTCGCATGGCAGTAAGTTAGAAAACTTGAGTTTTCTGATGAATCACAACTGCATAGCACGTGCATGTAACCGAGAAACAAACTGTGGAATCTGATGAGCTACAAGACTAGGGAATGTGTCTGTTGAAGCTGATTTCCTGTGCACTTTGAGACGGGGAAATGCTGTGGACATGGGACACTTCCGCCATGCGTGGGCCCTGCCCACTCTCCATCACAACACAAATACGACACCGTTGTGTGGTTTACAGCACTGGCACTGATGGCAACAAACTGAGTGAAGCATATGCCGGCATGATATCAGCCGGCTTATCCAGTTATCAAAATTGAGAGGACAAGAATGAGAAAAGTTGCAGCGACGGACCGGCGAAAGGAGCAATCCAATTTCTGTTCATGACACTCGCGTTACGTACTATATATACTTGACGAAGTTGACGTTACCCTGGACAGTCGGATCATAACACATATCATGACACAAAATAA
Source organism: Ptychodera flava (assembly GCF_041260155.1). Classification (NCBI taxonomy): domain Eukaryota; kingdom Metazoa; phylum Hemichordata; class Enteropneusta; family Ptychoderidae; genus Ptychodera; species Ptychodera flava. The sequence continues at coordinate 31,957,956 of NC_091949.1, forward strand.
TGGCATTTTAAAGTCATTTCGGGTAAATAGTAATTTCATAATCTATGGCATGAACAGGATGATGCACAAAAATCTGCATGAATTACTTTGTAGCGTAGGTATGAACGTAATGTCCCCAAGTAGAAGCCTGCTTAACTTGGAGGGTCAAAAAAGAAAGCTCACAACTACAGCAGTCTTCTATTAGCTGGCGAGTCTGTGCATACGAAACGTTGCCACACTACCTACGCATGCAACGCGGAGAGTGCACTGCACACTTACACAAGTAAACTAGGAAAGTCGCTTACTTAAAAGGATACAGCTGAGATCAAGATCGAAACCATCTTCCTGATATCGGCGTTTCTTCTTGCTTACCAAGCCCTTCAGCTTAGCAGTCATCATTTGGCCAAGATATCTACAGTGCATACAATGTACGATACATGAACCATAGAAATATCAAAGCGGAAATGGTTGGTAAACTCGACCTTCTCGCCCGACGATATAACTTCTGGATGCCCTGATCGTCGTACCGATTCACGGAGTTCTATCTGCGAAGCCACTGGTTGGTGATCGCCGTTGTCTGCGCCAGTTTACATACCTTTATTTCGTGAAACTCTTACCTTCTCTGATCAGCGAAGCTGTAGCTGTAAAGAGACCATAATGGCGTCTTCCTAGAGCCGCTCTTTGACCCCATATAATATTCATCCGCTCATATATAGTCCCGAATTTCAATGCAATTTCGCTCCTTATACAGATGTACAGTAATACATGCGTGCAAAATTTAAATGTTAATCCTAAAATTGCTTCAGTTTGTACGTATTTAAAGGAATGTAACAGGATCAAAATCGTAGCTCTCCGGCGGAAGGATCTATGATTTAAAGTGTTGTAGATCACGTGACTGTATTCAGTCGGAATGAGCATCCCGGGAACTCCCTGATTTGCATATGAATCGCACAGTCCTTACCCCAAGCAGGTGATGATGTCAAATTTCGGATAACGAGACATTCGATTGTATTTTCGTAATATGTGATTATGACATGGAAGGTAAATATCAAAGCGCAATTATTTGTGAGAAAATCCTCCTAAATAATAATTAGCCATTATTGATCGTATAAACCATTTGACATTGTTTAATAGATGTGTCACAGTTTTAAGCTTGAACATGACTCGAGTTGTAGGGGACCCGTTAGAAACCGCGGCGGATGAAAGGAAAACTTGACAGTATAAATTTTAGGATTATATCGGGATCGAACCAAAATTTCCAGATTAATTACTGGAAATTGCACTCCAAAGCAGTCCTCATGTCATATTTTTGAAATTATTTACCTTCAAAGTTGTGAAGACTTGTTGCAAATATGTTCAGCGAACATATTTTTTCAATACCTGATGAGACTATTGGGTGCTGTGTTGTAATAGGCCCTAAGGGGTGTAATTTTTTTTAAGGGACATTAAAGGTGCAGTGAGAAGCAAACGGTAAACATTCAGCATGTCCGAACTGTGAGCAAGAATAATACATGTATCTATCAGCTTTTCAGAAAACGTCAAGGTCAAATGTACCACAAATGTGCATGATCAGTACTAACTTTTCCTCTATGTCAAATTAAATAAGGCATATCAATTTGCAACAAGCTTTGCTAAACCCTAGGAACATAAGAGATTCTCAGGACACGGAACGCACTGCCAACGAAATTATTGCCATGCACATTTTGCGCATCTGTTTTGCAATTTCTTGGGGCAATAGCTATCAAATCGAATAAAACCTCTGCATTTACGATAAAAAAATACTGCTTAATAACCTCAGCCCAGAATTCCCTCTTTTTGAATATTTGATTGTACAAGGTCACAATCACTTAGGTAAAAATTGTATTTTATAGAGATGTTAATATATATAATATATATATATATATATATATATATATATATATATATATATATATATATATATATATATATATACTATATATATATATATATTATATATATATATTATTATATATATATATATATATATATATATATATATATATATATATATATATATATACGTTGACAAACACACACACATAGCATAGACAATCTGTGTGAAAAATACATACTATGCGGGCAGACAAGAAAACAATGAAACAGCAATGATGAAATGGACACTCGTGGACTGAAACCATACAGTGATTCACACCATTATTCACGCGATACGCCTACTATTATGAACTCTCAAAGAACATAAATGACCAGTCACAGCGGGTGAGTCGCGACAGTTCCACGGTGTCCAAAACTAATATTCATAACTTAGAAACTTGTCATCTGTCGATAGTTAAATATAGCTTTAAAAGATACAATAACCGACGTTATGAATAGTAGAAAGAAAGTCGAAGGATTCACCGTCTTTTGTTAAACTGTTAAAAATCATGACACTTCTATGTACTACTTACTGGCTGAAGTTGTCATCATTTGTTTCGGTACTGAATTTTCAATGGAAAATTACTGTAAGACAATTAATTTTCCTATCATGATGTGACCTCGTGCACAACAACAACAACAACAACACTAACACTTTAACATCAACAACAACAACTAATAATCATCATCATCATTATCATCATCATCGTCACAATCATCATCATCATCGTCGTCATCATCGTCACAATCATCATCATCATCGTCGTCATCATCATCATCATTATCATCATCATTTTTATCATCATCATCATCATCTTATTGTCATCATCATTATTCCGATCATAATCGGAATAATAGGTTGGATTTAAATAAAAAATTACACACTACGTTAGTTTCGTCAACAACATATATTTTTAAATTAATTTTCCAAGTACATACTCATGATTTTCTCTTGTCTAGTAATATTAATAGTAACAACAACAACAACAATAATAATAATAATAACAACAACAACAACAACAATAATAATAATAATAATAATAATAATAATAATAACAATTTCCACTTTCTTACTCTTGCGTATGTTGATTTGGAATAAAAACAGCTGAAAGAAAATATTAACTTGAGTCAGCTCTGACAAAAAATCGAACCTAAAATTCTCTATTTCATCACATTTTTTGCGTTCTGTTCGTAGTTTGCTTGCAGAACTGAGTGAGGGTGTACACTTTGCAGTTTTCGCCAAAAATATACAAATTAATCTTGTTTTGCCCTAATTCAACTAAAATTAAGTAGCTGACATTACCTTTGGAAAATTAATTGATGATCGTGCATAAAAGTTATAATACTTTCCAGCTCCAATTTACGTTTCAATGCATCTATTTGAGGATATTGCATGGGATTGAAATATCGTATGAAGTTTGTTTTAAATACTTGCGAGCAATGCAAAGTTACAGTGCGGACACTTCCTTGTAAAGAATTGGTAAAATAAACACAGAGAAATGAATAACGGAATGATGACTTTCATGTTACAACGCCACGCGATTACACAAAGACACTGTTCCAATGATATCTTATGAATAAAAAAACTCTTTTGGCTGAAATACCGAATTGTTAAGAAATGTTTTCACCGACTAAATTTTTACCGAAGAACAAACGACTCAATTTTTTCACCCTTGGCATAATTCCTTTTCATCAAACACTGATCGAGGTGAGAAGTCATGTAACATTGACACGACATCATCATTGCAGATTGGGAAGACAATTTGAAGATTAATTAGTAATCTGTATTTTCTGTTTTTCTGTCTATTTTCAAAACGAAAACTTATTGAAACCTGCTGAACCGACACACAATCCATTGATGCGCAATTTGCAATGTCTTGCGAAATTGGGGAAATTTTACCAAATTTGGCATTTTTCCTCGATCGCAGGTCTGCAAAATATTAACATGTAAGTCGACATAGACTATACAAAAAGTCATGCCGCCAGAAACACATATCATATCATATCCGCCTTTCGAGTGGATTTTTTAAAACCAACAACTCATTCATGATTTTCTTAACCCTTGAATTACCTCACTATTGTAATTTTTCTTTGTGTCTTCTTTGTATCTTAGTTTTTCACGATATCGCCAATGACAGACACTTTTTCAAAGGGGTTAAAATGTGTATTTTTATCCAAAATCTTCCAAGCCCAAGCGAGGTTATTGAATCCTCCACCCCTTAATCAAGGGAAATCATTTCGCTCTCAGTTTATAACAAACAGACAGACGAGTCACCGACTGACTTTGAGTCACTGTGTACAAGCGACGGCAAAAAATTTCGCACTGCTGGCACCATACGGCGTAATTCTAAGCCAATGATGGTGGGTGGTTGCTAAAAATACTAGTTCACAGCAATATAACGGAATATACCCTATTGGTTCAAAGGAGCGACCTTGGCTATTGCCACACGAATCGATACAACGCGCAAGGTGGAAAGCTCTATAACATTTATGGTACTATCATGATGGGTCTTCAGGCCCGTAGCCTGACCAAATCGCTTAGGGGCAGAACCTAGCTCGACTAGGATTTGGCTATTTCACATAAATGTGTATACTGGCAGCATGAAAAATTCCGGAGAGGCAGCTGTCCCCTCCCCCTTAATACGCGGGCTATGGCCCTGGTCTTGTCGCTATAGTAAATGGTTGAAATTAAAGAGTCAAGCAAGATTCTAGTATGAAATTGTGCTGACAGCCAACGCTGACACAAACAGAAGGCGGAAGGCAGAAAACAGCAGTAGACGTGTCTACATTTTTAGTAAACAATAACTATTTAGTTTAAAACGGTTGCTCTTTGAAACTTAGCGCAAAAATCCATATTCAGTTTGCTTGTGTACTTGAAATCCCTACAGGTTACCTGAACGGTGTCCTTGAACGAGTGTCTCGGTACCTACTCGTTTTTCGGCTCTCGAGTTCCTTAAACCTGTAGTCGCCTGAGTTCCCGTTCTGGGAGTCAGCCCTGCTAACACTATACTTTATCTAATTCATCATAAATAAGGCCTAAACCACCCGTCTTCGGTCTTTGCAGCGAGGGCAATAAAATCGTGATGTCAACCTACCTTCTGAAATCGCCTGGCATCGGCATATTTTCCGCGCAGATGGTTGTCGACGAAACGCCGTACCTCTCAGTCCACGGTCCCTCAACTAACAGTCGCAGTCAGAAGACAACACAAGTGGAAAGTCTGCTTAGAGATTTCCCAGACATGTGGGCGAGATTAACAGTTCCCAGTGGTTACACTATAACCGCAGCGGTCGGTGTACAAAATGGCAAACTGCAGTGCTCGGACGTGGCAAGAGGAAATGAAATTGACGCGCAGGTACTGGAGTGAAATAAAGTTCTAGGTTAGACTTGGCTAAAGATGATGTCATTTGCGGAACTAAGATGAGGCATATTTTCACTGCCTATTGATAGGTCACTCCATATACATATAATTATTTTGCATTTTGGCAGTGTTGTTTACCAATGAAATGTCCTCGAGTTATAAATATCATATCCTTCGAATAGTCCATCGGAGCGAGGAGTGAGACTTGTCCAGATGGGAAAGGAAAATGGAAATAGCAGGGTGTGGAAGTGCAATGCCAGAGGTCTCTTCGAGCTCGATAAAACGTGTAAAAACACCGAAAAGGTAGTTACAACCTGTTGACTACATGATCGCAAAAAATGGCGCCCTGTCATGCTTTGCATCGTGGAAGTCTAGCAAGTACGTCGCCAGTCGCTGAACAGCAGGTCCGATTGGACAACCTAAATAAAGCCAGCCGGTGACCAGATGCGCATGAATCCGACCACACATTAACTTATGTTATTTGAAAATTTACGATGATACTTTTGTCTCGTCAATTCGGAGACTATCTTATTTTTGCATATATTGAGAAAATTTAGCCTGAAGTTTAATAAGGATGTGTTCATCAAGTATATCTTAATGCTAATGACGTCACACTTCTTCAATAATATGCAAGTAAATATTCGCCGAAAAAAGTTATTACAACACCATCGGCGTAAACAAGATTGATAGACGAATATTTTGCCTTGTTGTATTCAATATTTCAAGTTGAAACCATAAGAGAGTCCAACCACAGACTACAATACTGAAAGCAGTGAAAATGTCATCAGCTGAGGCAGCCAAGAATGTCTATTAAGCCGACTTCACTTAGCCGTGCACTTGACCGTGTCAGCTGACAAGTTGGCGCACGCGATGCTAGCGTATAACTACAGTCCCTCCATCACTGAAGGGCTGTGGATATAACTAAATCCGGTGAGCGCCGCCACTCTTACTGCAACGCTACATTGGTTTCGATGAATCATATACTTTTGGGGAAACGGTCAAAGAAAATGTGACCTTGCCACTCTGAAAAATTTCTTTTAAGGAAACAAAAGCAGTCACTATTACTGCATCCTCTAAAACAGGAAGTCATCTGTGTTTTCTTTACTTCTATAAAACAACCCACTGCCAGGTAAATTTTAAGTCACACTCAAAACAAAGATGTAGAAAAATACGAAAGGGAATAATTCACGGTGCGCTACAATCCCGGACGCTGAAAACATTCTTATATCAATTACAGTACCATTTTCCGATTAAAAAATGAACGGCACGTTTGCCGAAATTCATACTTGATCATCGAGTACATCTCCAAAATTATGGAGGGAGGGGGTGACTTCATGTCGCGTTCATCTGCTTTATCATAGACAGTACAGGGTTCGCCCTCTGCCGTCTATGACTTTATATGAGTCATGTAGCAATAGCATAACTTGACTTGAAATGAGCAATACTATGAGAATGATGTCCAATGTTAAATCTCAAATTAGTACTCCAAAACTTCAACCGTCGAATACGAATTTCATGACGTCATCACACGAAACAACTTCACTGAACACCAGGGGACAGTATAATTGCATGGTGTAAAACATCATTAAGTCGCCTATCGGTCTTAGTGCTGTCGCCCTTGTTTTAAAACCAAACCCATAAAACCGTGGATTTTGTGGGTTTGTGAAAGACTGACGTGATCTCATCCTCGACCTTTAAGCTGCAAAACAAACCTGTTTGTTGCCGATACAATGAACCAGCACTACATAACCCTGGTTATGTTAGAGCAAGAAGACAGTGATTACGATTAATTGCTGTATGTTCGCACTTACCTGTACAGAGAATCAGATTTTTCGTTTGTACACCAGACAGGTTCTGGAGGGAGCCTTGACTTCCTCATAGAACATACTTCAAAACACGCGCTTAGATCTGCACCGATCGAAGAAAAGAAGCAACCAGTTGTAGAGTCTTATGTCTTCCTCTAGCACCAGAGAAGAATTAGTGGATTAACTGGGCGCAAAACGGTTGAATTCGTCAGCTGGATAGGAAACTCGCTTCTGTAGTCTATCGTTTGCTTTCGTGTAATTGTGCGAGTTCATAGGTCACAGTTTCGTTGTGGTAATTGACGCAATCGCTGTGACAGCAATAAAACAAATGTACACCCGATATGTACACCGCTTAGACCTCTGTTCGTGTCGATACATTGCTTATTCGTGTTGGTCACCGGCATAGTCTACATGTTATCGGTAAAAATGAAAAAAGTACGTACCATCTGCACATATAATTGATTGTGCTACTGGGGCACGGTTAGAACGTCAGTAGCGTATGATGGTTGCACCTAATCACGCGTCTTAACAGTAGCATGTTGAGCCTACATTAAACACAAATTAGTCGCATTAAGGTTTTGACTTATGGAAACTTCTGCAAATTTACTTGCGAACAGCTAACTTCCAGATACGCTGTGAAACCTGTTAAGTAAATATTTTCCAGAACTCCAATAAAATATTAAAATATCAAAATAAGTTGCGAGTCATATGCTGAATATAGACGTTACAACAATGTCACACTATTTGTAGCAGAACTATGTTCTTTAATGATAATGTCCGGTGCATATCGTGAGGTAAAACGGACGTGTGTAACAAAAATACGTCGTGGTAGATTAAGTTACCATCCGTAGAGTGTAACTATTTCGAAAGTAAGTGGATGCACACTCACTCCCTTTTCATTGAGTGGAGAGAGAGAGAGAGAGAGAGAGAGAGAGAGAGAGAGAGAGAGAGAGAGAGACTCGATATAGTCTAAATATATCGCTATTTCATTCTACAGAGCTAGTGGAGACAATAGTTGTTAAAACAGAATACTAACCGGGGAAAAATATTCCGGCTCGTTTTACAACATTTTGTTTATATGTAGCTTGTGTGAACTCTCTTTTTGAAGCCTGTGGAATGAACAAAGTTTGAATATCAAGAATTGATTTTTCATATAGAAAGACTTTGACATGGTGAAGATGATTTTTAATTTCAACCATCAGCAAATCTTAATTAGTTTATTCTTCTTGTACCAAGATCAATGTTACCTCTGATTCGTGATTATTGATTTTGAAAGAGAGTTGTGTGATGTCATCGTGAGGAAGTTTGAGCAAAAGAGGGATGGACACGGTGGTACAGTGAGCCACAGACCAGGCTCCATATCAGTGGGTGAGCCTCTATACAAACACCAGAGCTAGCATAATTAGACGGACAGTGCAAGGATATTGATCACGTAGTGACATGTTAAATTGGGCTTCACAACTGAAATATCGAAATTTGTTATCTTTTATGATTATCAGTGTTTTTGAATAGTTTGCATTTAGTTGTCAGTTGCGACGGCACATACAAAGTAAGCAATGTTATGCATGAACTACAGTCTTACTCGCGCCCTATATCGAATATATTGTACATTCGATCCACACTGCCCCCTGATCATGATGAACGCAGGCGTCGCTGTTAGCAAATGCCCGATTCGCCTTAATTTGATAAATGAGATAACATTGGAAAGTTAAACGGCCAGTAGCTGCAGATTTTGATGTCTTTTTCACGATTTTTGTTTGCAACGTAAACTGCAGTTTCTTATCCTACCCATAAGCATGTAGCCAGGACTAAAATTCAAATATAAACAACAACAGTGCATTCTACATTTATAGAAGCTGTGTTCACAAGCTAGATAATCGGCATTTCAACATCTTTTGGGGAGAATGTAGAACAATGACTCGCAGTTGGTATTTAAATATCCCCCAAAAGTGAAAAAAAATCATCAAAGGTGAGAGCTACTGTCTGTTTCATTAAGAACTGTCATCAATAGAGATAAGAACCTTGTTTGACATTATCATCGATACATTGGCAACAGCTGCGAACAAAAAAAACTCAGAAAACTTGAAGTAGCGACGATGACATCAGGGAAAATAGAGGTTGATGTTTTCCATATGCACTTGATGATATCATTTACTGCACTATCAGGATGCGACAGTATAGAAAAATGAAACAAAAAATATAAATATCAAAAACTAAAGTATTGTGATAACTTTCCTTTTTATATCAGTTCACTCATGCAACCGTCTGGAAGCTTGTTGATAGTGTCATGGTTACAGAGCCGACACATACGTGCTCAAAAATATCAAAATGTTCTGGCGTTGAGGGCGCTACATAATGGCCTGCGATTACCAACGACAGAGTATTCGACTTTCGACGAAGGTGACTGTCAAACGGTGACGGTGTTTTCGTGGATTCCCTAGGTTTGGCATGTCAGTTTGCTTTTCTAAGGCTGCGTTCACAAATAACGATTAGGGGGGTGCTGGAGGAATCGCGATTGATTTTTTTTTTTTAGATCCCCCCTCCTAAATGCCCTAAATTTTCAAATGCCCCTCTATATGATCAAAATTTTTCAAGTTCCCCCCAAACTATCACAAGCCGGCATATTTGTAAATGATGTACCTGCAGGAAAATAAACACGTATTGCGCCGTTCCGCTCGCCGGTGTTCAACACTACCTGTTATTTATAGCAGTTTGTAAAGTAATATTCCTAAGGCAAGTTCTTAAATTGATTCATTTTTAAACGCATTGGTGCACTTTTTGGATTTATCGGTCTAAGCCAACTTGAGTTAATCCAACTCTGGCCAGGTCAATTGCTCCTGCCGAAGAGCACACACAAAATGACGATAATGAGAAAGTAGGCAAATTGTGAATTCTGGCTAATTGCCATATTGTAAAATACTGAGCACAGTGACCTACCAAAATTTCTTTCAAAAGTACAAAACATATATGAATTAGATGCTACTCAAAATTGACAATACTGGAAAGTCAAAATATTCCATCAGATAAATGTTTTAATCTCTGAAATTTTGGGAGTAATAATGGCAAATTTAGTCACACATTTTTTCATTTAGTCTTTACTATGCAAAGTTACTTTTGTATTATTTTATGACAAGAATGTAAAAATTTAGAAAATCAAGTATGTTGACCCCATGTTTTTTCTTTAATATTTATAGTCATATGCCAGTCATATGCCAGAATTCAAAACTTCCCGATAATTTTTCAAGTCTCCCAATGTCTTCCATGTGTTATTCCCTGGCCTGATCTTGTGTACAAGTATGTTTCACTGTCATAAGCGTCATTTGACCAAAACTCTTTCTTCAGCTACCATGTACATCAGAATCAGAGCTATCTCTGTCACTACTCAGGTATGCAGTGACAGTTACACTGCAGTAGCAGGGCTGTACCTGATAGTGACACTGCCCGTAGGGAATAGCTGTATTAGCTTTGATAATTTTGGCAATATTTTTTTTTTCAGTTTATACAACTGTGGTCTTGTTCTACTCCCTACAGCATGTTGAACTGTCCAGTATTCAGCTTGCTATCACAGCCTATGTATGTGCACCATGCATTTGTATCACTGACAACAGACTGTCAGTCTGGACTCTAATTAAATTATCACCTAATACATATTTACATGTATATATACAGGCTTTGTCGACAAACTAAATATTTTGTGTTTGAGCATGCTGTAGGGAGATAGCAAGAAACTGTAGTTGTTATATTGCATAGAAATATTGCAAAAATCATTAACAGTTGCAGCTTCTGCCCTGTTACTAGGCTCATGTTTTTTACAACAAATCACACGTTGAGATTTTTTCGAGATCAAAAGTAATGAAATATGGCAAAATGGTTCTAGATTTTTTAAATTGTTACTAACATTACAAAAAAAATGGTATTCATTTTTCATTGAATTACCTACAAAAAACTTGGAATTGGAAATCATAAAACATAAAAGGGAACCAAAAAAAATTCAAGTCCTCCCCCTACAGGTAGAGCAACATTTTCAAGCCCCCCCCCCTACTACCCCCAAAATTTTCGAATCCCCCCTGAATTCCTCCAGCCCCCTAACCATTTTATGTGAACGCAGCCTAAACGTCAGCGAGCTTTTCATCATTTGCCCGACAGGAACTTATATTCAGGTTCTGACTTACTGGGAGACTTTCATTTTCTAACCTGACAGTTTTATCGTTTGGCTGACCAGCAAACTGAGTACAAGAGCCCGTGGACTAACCACAGTAACCTGTGGTCTGCGGACTAAGCGACTGGTTGGCGACCTGGCAAGTGACGCATAGTTTGACTGACTGACCCAAACCGATAAGGATGATGGCTGGCGTAGTAACGGAGTGATCTGCTAAATTACTGTTTATAAACCGACCACAAGTAATACAGAAGAGTGAGAGTATCATGGATCACAGGCAGGTTCCACTGATTGGCGAATTAGTGAGCTTGTTGGCGGAGCGTTGACCAGCAAATTAACCCTGTAAACATCAACCTGACAGCTGGCGTGTTAATTGACAGGCCGAATAGGTGTATGGATGAGAGTTTGTTTAATATCTCGTGTCGATAGTTGCTGACATCATTCAGCATACTCAGCAACACCATGAGTCTGTCACAACTTTGTCAAAGTCTTTGTGATATCATTTCTGCCAAAATGATGTGTAATAATATTACAACCATCTCTTTACAGATGGATTTTAAATGTGTTGTGAGGCTTTACATGTGCTCCCATTTCCCTCTCCATTATACCGCTAGCTGCGCAGCCCTCAAGTAACGGTGTTCTAGTACTCGCTAATGAACCGATGGCTGTGATTGGAAGATACATCACAGTCACCTGTGTTCTATTCCGCTCTGCGCCTACGTGTATGCGCCGAATAGATGTGTCTGAGAAGAATAAAGTCAGGAAACTGATTATAGCGATGCTGTTTCCTGACTTTCTCCTTGTCAGGCATATGTGCTCACGTCTATGGGGAGCATACATGTAGGCACAGAGCGGAATAGAACAGATGATTGTGGATACATGCAGCGCGTTGGTTGGTTTACAAAGCTGACATTCGATTCAGCAATGATCGTACAAATACGGGACTTCTTAGTGGGCACGAAATGTGTACTGTAACGTTAAGTTCATGATCATGTTGGTCTTTTTTTGCTTATCTTCCCGATTCATGATATACATGTACATAAATCATCCTGTGTTGTCACTGTGCCTCATATTAGTCCTCCCGAGTACACAACGCCCCCAGCGACAGAAAGAAGAAGGACATCAGACTGGTCGTATTTACTTAGTCCACTGTTCATAGGTCAATCAACCGATCAGTAGATAAACACACAACTTGATGTTAAACTACACTGCTATTATGAAAAGTGACCAGATCAACTATAAACACCTGCCACCACCGTGATAAAAAAGATAGGTCATGGCTTGATCAGTCAATTCCATTGTCAAAGTCATCGGTCTTAAACTATTTCGTTTCAACTTTCAATCTTTCTCACTCCCCATTGCAAAGCCCTACATTCAGGAATGTCCTTTTCCTGTAGGCCAGTGAGCAATACATTATCGTCGTTTATATCTTCGATGAAACGCTAGGCAAATTCATTGAGAGGAAGGGGTCATCACTCACGGAGCAAAGTCTGTTGTTAGCAATACACTTGGAGCACAGTCTGTGGTCAGCGATAAACTTGGAGCACAAAGCAAAAATCAGATTAAACATGTGGGGTTTCCATGGCAATCTTTTTTCTCAATTATGATCTTTCAACACAAACCAAACGAGAGATTTCAAAAGATTTTTTAAATAAGAGTTTCGAATTCCTAAATCACGTACTAGAGAAGAGATATTCATCGAATGGTGTTACGAAAATATCTTGCAAAGCATTTCTAATTAACCCTGCCTACAGACAATATGGAAAGACTTAAATGATGCTGCGTTCAGTCGTTATAGATCACTGTTTGGTGAAATGTTTTGTAGGTCATTTAGTTTACCAATTTACCGAACTTTGGAAATGAAGACCACTTTACAGGAGTTGGCGAACTTTGCATTCAAAAACTTTCAGGTAACGATAACTGTAGAATCTCCCCGTTTCTCAATGAGGCGGACACAGTCTTTCATTTTGTCTATGTAGTAAAACAGTGGTTTCCAATGCAGTCTCATATTTCAATTTTCAAATAGAACACGAAAACCAAGAGTGAAAGCGCTTTCCCCTTTCTATTAAATTTCAGGTCTTCTTTCCTAAACAAGGAATTTGGTGTAACATGCACTTACCAGGTAATTCACAGCATCCCAATTTGCTTACAGAAATTTGAAAACTTATAACACGACGAGTGACGTATATGCTGGATCCATTATCATCGGCTGTAGGGCGTACAGACCAAATTATAAGATGCACCTGATGTTCTTTATTATTGCTTTCGTTTAATCTTTCGCTCAATATTTTATTTTTTTAATCTGTATTAACAATTTGTGACAGGATAACCTGATTAGCAGTGAACGCTAATCTTTCCCATGGCTCTCTAAACATCCAAGACAGAACAAAACACAAACAAAACAAGTGAAAAATTATGCAAATAAAAATAACGATATATATTCCACACGAGTTTACCCGACAACTTTGGGAATAGCAAAATAGTATGTCAGCATAACCAGCACTTACACATGTAGATTCCACAGACCCAGCAGATTTATGTTTTGCATTGAACGTACATATTAGATACATAACCATCTACTAGGCTACTCTGGGCATTGACCCTAATTCTTGTGTTTTTTTTCTGCCTGCTGAAGAGGCCGCATGCCGCTTTCTCAAGCGAAGTGGTCGCATAAAACTTTGACATGGTTGAGTTGATGACAATCTTCCTCAAAGCGTAAATGGATGGAGTCTTGTGCACATCATAACAAGGGAATAATATGGCAATATAGAATTTACGTTCTTCCCTTTGCCCGCCTTTTATGTGGAAATGGCACTCTTAAAATCCAGGCACATGACCATTTGGTTGTAATTACAACGAAAGCTATACAAAAACGGGAGTTAAAAATATCTTACACGCGCGCGTGGCCGTGCGACAACGCGTTTTCTGGTCGCGATTCAATACCCATAGCTTAGTACGCGTGACGACCGATCATATCAATAAGGTGCGTATTCTTAGACTCATAAAACGTGGTCTTTTAAGATAGTAGTTGAACTCAATGCAAGTGAAAAGAAAGTGTAAAAAGCGGTTAATTTTGAGTCGATATTTTTATAGTTATAATTTCGTTACTTAAACTGCTTTTTTGATCAACTATTGACAGAATTTTAGCACATGATTTCTTTATAGCACAATTCTCCTTCAATTATTTGAACAGCGCAGAAATATTTCACTCGATGATTTATTTTGTCAGGTAATATTTGACAAACAATGCCTATATAACTGTAAGAGATAGTTTTTTTTACCGTGTATATTTGTAAAAAGTAAAGTTTACAAAGTTTAACATCATGAGTTACACGAAAATTAGTCACCGTCATTCGGGTGTTTCCGTTAGGTTGGTTCGATTGTCCGCAATACGAAGTTGTCTGTAATACAAAGTTAATGGGTTTAATGTAAAGGGTGTCCAGAAACAGCACTGCCTGTATGTTGATTAAGATTGAAAATCATGACGGCTTTCCTTTCGCTTTTTTTGACGCGCCATGATCACCGTGTGCCCTACACAATGTTGCACTCGTCGGTGTATTCGCCAGGTTTCTTATTTCAAAATCTCACGACCCGAGCTGGAAAACTCGGCATTCTTACAGTCCTGGTAAGTGGCGTAAGAGGACAGCGACATTATCCCGCTTGTGTGTAGAAAATAGCACACACACTTCTTATTATTTTCTTCAATAATTTTACCCGTGTCTTTTATTTGTCTAAAAAGTCGCTGACGTGTCCAGCAGTCGAAGTTTCGTTTAACGACGCGGGTGAGCTCGGCCCGATCTCACGGTGTCAGACTGGTCGCCGCTTTACTCGGCTGCTAGCCTACTGTCCCAACAGCTGCCCGACAAATGAGGCCAATGGTCCAAGATAGTTCTCACGGTGTAAAATAAAGAACACATAAACAAAGACTTGTCAAAATATGGAAGACAGACTGCTTTTATGAAGTATGCCACTTGGATAAGTACTTAGAAACGGGAGGAATTGTTATTGGCGCTCATGGCAGTTTCCATCTGTCCAAGTGTGATCATTATTATATTAGGGCAAGAATGGAGCATATAATCAGAGTGCCAGTGTGTTAACCATGTTTCTGTCACGTCAAGTATCATTTGTTTTCTTATGGGAATGTCAACACCAGACAGGGTCTAGAGGCATGTATATGTGTCTTTCAACTTTGTTTCAATGCCAAGGTCTACAAAAAAATATTTACTCACGATGATGACAATTGTCGTTCAATAAGCCGTCAATTACAGTACTGTGAAGGAGAGTTCTTGCGAAATGATTAAAATGTGTTGAGAGGCTACATCAATATTGACAGTTAGTGTCGATCAGACCACGTATATTCTGTCAATGTTGTCCCCTGTTTGGGGGCGCCTTGTTTCGCAGGCTACTCTGTCGTATTTGACTCGGATCTCCAGGGCCATTTAACAGGTCGAGCATAGCCCAGTTCCACGAGTTTTTGGATGTGGCACCACATATTGTGACAGCCACCACCTTGATCATACCAACTACGATAAAGCAAATCTCTGTGCCAAGTAAAATAGCATATCGTCAAATCCTAACCCTCAACCAAAGAAAGACAAAAAAAACTCGCCACGTTCATGGTCACCCGTCGAATATCATCACTTCGTCACCATAAAGCATCAAACTGTAGTGTTTCAAATATAACGCGCACCAAACTTCTGTCTACATCAATGACAACTTTTGTTCAGCCACACGTGGGCCGGTTCATTATACGTTGAAATCGTTTACAGTGAAGATTAAAACATGATTATAAGCAATAAATCATAATATAAGGAAGATAGGCAGATAGAGTACCATTTAGAGACCTGAGTTCTTAAGCGTCGCTAGCCAACGAACTAAACAGTGGGCAGTAGATTCATTCACACACCTTATGATTCATTGACCATGTAATCGCTGTGTGTCCGTTTATTCTAGGCGACTTGCATTGCTGTGAATGATATATTAAGGATGCTCATCACACATGTGTTTTGCCATCTATTGTTGAGAGCATAACCCTTGAAAATACGACATTTGGTTTAGCGTTGAAATTGTCTTGTTAAGACGTTGGTTGCATAGTTCCCAGGGTATGGGGTGGTCTGGGTATCAGATGCGGTCCGCTTAGCGAACAAGCAGTCAGTGTACTTGTTGGACGTCGGAGATTGCGAGATACTCCTCATCACTTGCAATTTCGTGGCGCTCTAATGTCGGGAGAAAGCGTCTCCATAAGTTCGCCCATCGTCTGAAGAACTCTCGCCAATATGGCATTGGCTTGTAAGCCGGTGCATCGTCGGAGCACCATGGGAACCCAGTCTCTGACGTATTTTCCACTGGCAGACCAATGGGTTCAAGAGTAAACATATTTTCAGTGCAGCTTTATTTTTCTTTAGGCGTACGGCAGTGTTGATAGGACGATGATTGTGTCAACACTTGGAGGGTGCAGTAGTGCTGCCATTTATCATTCACCGTCCACCTACACTAAGCAATATAGCAGGTAGCAAAAAGCCAGGTGCTGGACAAATTGTCACCTGTCGACAGCAGGAGGCAGATGTGAGGATGGTGTCGACCTGCCCTATATCTCGCAACAGATGGCCTCCCGTTGGATGGCGTACTTCTGTGATGTTTTAGTCTGAAAAACAGTCTCAAGCACCTGCATAACTGTGGGAGGGATGCTTGTTTTTGGAACGGCGGGTAAAAGCGCCCGGATTCTCTGAGTCAATGGGTAATTGACATGAGTGACTGGCTGTGCGTGCTGCTCGACACGCGACTGAATTCGTTACGAGTAACCTCCATGCCGCCACTTAATCCAACTTTTTTAGCATTCTTAACGAAAGGAAACCATCCCAAGCTTGCCGCTCATAGCGCAAGTGTCATTATTAGAAATCATTTGGCGCGAAAAATACGCCCCTGTCACTCAACGAGTAGATAATCTCCAATCATGTGTAATGTGAACGTTTGGTCAGTAACACGGTCCAGCGCAGGCACGTGACACCACAACTAATTACGGGTTTTGGAACTCCTTCGAGCTCAAAATCAAAGTAAACATGAAAATTGAACGAACAAACACTATTGTTATCATTTTTTCACCGCGCATACTGCTTGTCTCCAAGTGGTGGGAATTAGAGATTCTGCGACCGTAGCCTTATGGTTGTCACGTGCGCGTTAAACAATCTGGTATCTCCTTGGTAACAGGTGTAAGATATTGTACACCGTAGCCAAAATAAAGCTATTGTCATTGTATTCTGCTGCCACCATAAATGATTTCTGCAAAGAGTAAATTACTTTTGGGTTCGTCAAGAAAACTTATACATGCACACTTCGATTTTTCTTGCGAATACAAACTGGATCTTAATTACTTGTATTTCGGAATCGTTGGCTCAGCTGGAGCTACTTGGTATACGAAGAGAAAGGCGACGTGCCGGATAATGAGAAGAGTACTCCTCGAAAGTATTGATGTAATCATGCAGTAAAGTGTTTCTCATCTAAACAAGGGGATTGAAACACATACGACAACATATTTTCTTGTGAGGGGACTCTAACTTAGGAATCTAATCGATTCCACGTTCTCATATACTAGCAAAACAGTAGCCGGACACTGGTGACAGAGTTGGCCTGGAGAGACCAAAAATCGCAAGACTGTAACAATACCATCTCGAACAATATAAAACGAGGAGATACGGACAAATAAAGATACAATGCGACAGCAACATGTTAACTACGCAGGAAGTATATGAGGGGAATTTAATTAAACTGTCGATTTCTTGCACCGTTGTCGTCTTCGCGTGGACTCTAGATAAATATCTTTCCAATTGCTGAAACCAACATTTCAAAGAAAAAGGGTTGATTGGTCAAAGCGTGTATTCTGTAACAGCATCGCTTATTGGATAGCTGTATGGTGATCGGAGAAATAAGAAATGCACGTGTATTTTTTCTCTGGTAACATTTTACCAAATCTTTTCAGCATGTGTTAGAAAGATGATCAAGCGTCAATTATAACATTTGAATGACACGATTGTTCTTAACTAACCTTTATCTTCAAGCAGTAACAAAATACTTGCAATGGATTTGTCGAAGGGATAATCAAACGTTTTCACTTTCACCAAGGTCGATCAGGGTCAGAAGCATCAGAAGCGACATAGATTTACAAATTTACAGGCAAGTGAGTTTTGCAAACTCGATGAAATAGATATGGTCATAGACGATGCAGAATTATAGAAATGCATCATTTCGAATTCAGTGACAAAATTCTTTTGTTGATACCGTCAAATATGGAATATCAATGTTAGATATTACACCATTAAATAAACAGCTATGTTTCTTGTCTTCTCAATGACGTCATCATTTTCTCTAATATTCAAAACAGGATGAAACGCTCGCCATTTATCCTTTCATTTATACGAATGGGACAGCCCATTGAATCATCCGACCACGCCTCCCTTAGGGCGTTGTCTGATATGGCTGTCCCCCAAACTTGCGGGTCACTGAAACCTATTTATCAACAGAATATGGCTAACATAATTATGTTTTTTTTTTCTACTC